>NW_004524583.1:626301-629141 GCF_000260255.1 Octodon degus
CTTCTTTCTCTCTTCTTTCTTTCTTTCTTTCTTTCTTTCTTTCTTTCTTTCTTTCTTTCTTTCTTTCTTTCTTTCTTTCTTTCTTTCTTTTTTTTTTCTGCAGAACCGGGGATTGAACTCAGACTCTTGTGCTTGCCAGGGAAGTGCTTATTCTACGAGCCATCTCCCCAGCCCCTCTCTTTTTCTTTTTTGGTATATTTTTCTGGGGGGTTTTTAGTTTCAATTTTCTAATCTTCAACCTTCAGCTATATGTACTCTTGAGATCATCTCTTGACTGTTTTCATTTCAGTAACTATAATTTGCCATCTTTATGATTCATTCTAAGGATACTAATTAGGCCTTTTCCTTTAACAAAAATAATGACACAATTCTTTAAGTTGAGCCCATTCAATTAATTTCCCTCTTTGTCATTTCCTTTATTTATTGAGCTTTTCTCTTTATGTGTTGACTTCTGTAGACAGCATATCATTCCCGATGGCTTACTTTCCTTTGCAGTGGAGACTTTGCCTTTGGCTGTCCGTCACGGGTGTCAGTGCAGCCTGCCAGGGCACTGCTTCCCTGAAAGTTTGGGAGAAGCCTGGCATGCATGCGGGATCACACCTCCAGGCCTGTTCATCCAGTGTGGATGTTCATTATTCTCTTCCACATCCATCCAGGCACCCCGTCCAGCCTACATTCTCAATCAATTCTTCCTCCTTCCCTTCTTGCCTCTCACCCTCCCTCCCTTCCTACCTCCTTCCTTCTTTTCTTCTGCTAGTAATCACTCATCACATGACTAGTCAATAAGCAGGGGTTAATTAGCTTTATGCTAATCAGCTTTCTTGCTAATCAACCATATTCTTAGCCTTTATATTCATCGTTTTCCTGGCATAGAGTGTTTGACACAAAATTTTACATTTCAAATTGATCAAATAGCTTATCTTTTAAGGATTTCATCCCCTTCAAAGGAGGGAGGGAAGAGAACAAATAAATTTCTTCATGACTTTAGGTGCAGGCATGGTTCTATTTATAGATGTGTACATGCTTGTGCACACACACACACACTCACACACACACACACACATAATCATTTCTTTTGGGAAAGAAGCATATATAACTCCTTTTCTCAGTATTTCTAACTTCTGCCACAGAATATCTTCAATAGTTGCATGCAGATTTGGAAATTAGTATAACTAAATGAACAGATACATTCTGTTATAGGAAATCATACCACAAAAATGTCTGAAGAGCAACTTCTGAGTGGAACCTAAATGACTTTTTACTTTCCATGTGTCTATCTTTTGTCTTTGCTGTGATACAACTAGGTAAATGACACATAGAAACTAAAAACCTCTACATAGCTTAATAGTTCTGATACACACGCTCCTGTTTGGTCCTCATGACAATCACTGAAGCCGCAAAATCATGGACCACCATCTTGTAGTGGAGTACACTGAGTCTCAGCATAGACTGCTATGAGGGAATATTCTGGAAAGTAGCAGATGGACTCAGGTGTACGATGACATGCCCGGCCACACCACCTACAAAAATCTGCATATGTGCATCCCTAGTCTTTTAACCAGGTGATTTAGAGCAGATAGCTAACAAAAATTTATTTAAAAGTTGAAAGCCAGCACACTGTGCTGGCCACTGAAACTGGGCATGGTGGTGCACACCTGTAATCCCAGTGATGGGGAGGCTGAGACAGGAGAATCATGATGAGTCCAAACTGCATAGCGAGACCTTGTGCCAAATATATATATATATATATATGAATTTTGGAATGAGCACCAGAGAAAATGGAGCAAAGTGATAAAATGGAAATGAGAAAAATAAAGTACAATACATACACGCAATTTCAGCTTTTCGTTTGGGGTATTTTTAGAGCAAATCTGGATTATGTACTTCATGATTAAATCTCCCCAGAATGTTTTCTTCATTTTTGAATGGAAACTTTTTAATTTTAAATTTCCTGTGGAAAATCATTTAACTTCATTGGCATATTAACTCACTTATATCCTTGACCACCACACTGCAGGGTTAAGGGAAAATATTATGAAAAGGAATAAAAATTCTTTTCAATTCAGTTGAGTTTCCAGAACCCTCCCACAGGTGTCACACAGTATTTTTAATCTTTCAGAAAAACCATACCAAACACATTGGAACCACTCCCAACCTGAACACTATTAGAAGTTGAGAAGAATATGTAAAGAACTAAAAAAAAAAAAAAAAGTAGGTCCTCAGAACTTAAAGACCCAATCCAAAAAATGGACATCTGAGATGAATACACACTTCTCAAAGGAAGAAATACAAATGACAAATAAATACATGAAGAAAATGTTCCACAGCACTAGAACATTTCTCATTTGAGAAATGCAAATTAAAACATTGAGATACCATCTCCATAATATCTCATATAATTTTCACCTTGACTTTCTATGCTGATATCTGCAAGCTAAGCAACTACATCTAGGAGAACATCCTTTCTGCTTCTCCTTCCCTTTCATACCTTCCCATGCCCCATCTCTAGATTTCTTTCCTATGCTTTCAAAGAACCAACTCTTGCTTCATTGATTATTTGCAACATTTTAAGTTTAAATTTATATCTTTCATTATCATTTTCTTATTCTTTTAGTTACAGATTTGAATTGTTTTTATATATTTTTTTATTTTTTTCCAAAGTTTTATTCAGATAGCAATGAGACAGTTTCAAATCAAATCGGAAGTACAGTTTCAACAAATAATACACTGCATATATGCTTCTTAGTGGTTAATTGCTGCACAAGATGTGGACTTGAGATCCTATTTACAAACACCATTAGAACAAATCATTCTATTCATTAAGAGAATGCAACTATATA
>NW_004524583.1:629241-630524 GCF_000260255.1 Octodon degus
CCCTGCTTTTTTCTGAGGTGCTGGGTCATGTTGTATTGTGTTCCATCCTTTGACTTTTAGCCTATGAATGTCTTTATGAGTTAAATGTGTTTCTTGTATAAAGCATATTGTTGGATTTTGTTTCCTAATCCACTGTGCCAGTCTATTTCTCTTAATTGGTGAATTGAGTCCATTTAATTGATGGTTAGAATTGAGATGTATTGACTTATGATTGACAGGTTATTTACCTGTTGTCATTACTCCTTTTTCTCCTGTGTTTAATTGCTTGCCCTATTTAGTTGGTTGCTTCTGATCTCTTTTGTGGGCTTATGATCATTTTGTTCCCTTTCTATAATGTCTTTCAGTAGCCTGTGTAGGATTGGCTTTGTCATCATGAATTTCTTTAGCTGATGTTTTTCATGAAAGTATTTCACTTCTCCATCCAACTTGAAAGAGAATTTTGCAGGGTATAGTAGTCTGGGCTGGAATTCATGTTCATAGAGGACTTGAAGTACTGTTCTCCATGCTCTTCTTGCCTTCATGTTTTGTGAAGAGAAGTCGGCCATAATTCTGATGGGTTTTCCTTTAAATGTGATCTGCTTCTTTTCTCTAGTGGCATTCAGTAGATTATTCTTGTGCTGAATTTCTGGGATCTTGCCTATTATATGTCTCAGTGTGTTTTTCATTGGGTTGAGGTTCTTTGGCATTCTGTATGCTTCAGTTACCTGAATATCATATTGTTTCCTAGTATTTGGGAAGTTTTCTGCCATTACTTCTGGCTATATTTTTTTAATGTCATTTGTATTGACTCCTTCTTTCTCATTGATGCCTATTATTCTCACATTGTTCATGTTTGCATCATCTTGCAGGTGATGGATTATTCTTTCCTGCATCCTAGTTGTTTTTAAGAGATCCATTCTTACCTTTTCACTAGCTGCACCAACATCTTCGAGATCTGAAAGTCTGTCTTTAGTTTCACTTAAGCGATTTTTCAAGCTTGTGATTGAGATTTTAATTTCCTCTATATCTTTATGACTGCTTCATGCGATCTATTTTTTTCCTTCATTGCTCATTCAAGGAATACATCTTTTTTCTAATCTCTATTTTTTTTGTATCAATGTCTTCTTTAGAAGCAGTTATAAATTCCTTTACTGCAGTGTTTTTTTCAAATTGGGCTTCCTCCGTATGTTTCTGTAATTGATTCTTTACTTCAGATGCTATGAGTTCTGAGGATTCTTTTTTATTTCAGAAAATAATTCTGCTCTGTGTTCCTCTGTAACTTTCTGCTATTGCTTATTTACTAT
>NW_004524583.1:630624-633614 GCF_000260255.1 Octodon degus
ACATTGAGATACCATCTCCATAATATCTCATATAATTTTCACCTTGACTTTCTATGCTGATATCTGCAAGCTAAGCAACTACATCTAGGAGAACATCCTTTCTGCTTCTCCTTCCCTTTCATACCTTCCCATGCCCCATCTCTAGATTTCTTTCCTATGCTTTCAAAGAACCAACTCTTGCTTCATTGATTATTTGCAACATTTTAAGTTTAAATTTATATCTTTCATTATCATTTTCTTATTCTTTTAGTTACAGATTTGAATTGTTTTTATATATTTTTTTATTTTTTTCCAAAGTTTTATTCAGATAGCAATGAGACAGTTTCAAATCAAATCGGAAGTACAGTTTCAACAAATAATACACTGCATATATGCTTCTTAGTGGTTAATTGCTGCACAAGATGTGGACTTGAGATCCTATTTACAAACACCATTAGAACAAATCATTCTATTCATTAAGAGAATGCAACTATATAGCTATCCCAACCACTTTGAATACACAGATACAAAATGGACATTCATCGGTATACCCCTGTTTTTATATTTTTAAAAAATTCATTTTATTTTATTTTATTTTATTTTATTTTATTTTATTTTATTTTGAAGAACAAAAACAAAAGTAAAAACAAGTAACAGAAACAAAGGCAGAAACGGGGTAAAATAAATGTTACAGATTTCAAAGCAAGAATAGCAAATTAACAATGGTTGTGACATTATCTGTTTCTTTGGTCAATTCTGTTGGTAAGATTAACTGCTATAGCTATGTAAGATTGGACAAATAATTGAATATCAATGCTTTCTTTCAATTCTTAATGTTTTTCTTGTCTCTTTTACCTTTAAAAATTTTATTTTCAAGAGGGTGTAATAATAAGTGATAAGACATTAAAAACAATACACATTTAGAGGACCAAGATGAGAGATATTCAACCATGGTTTTTGTATTACACACTGCTCCCCTAGATGTAGTTGCTTAGTTTGCAGAAGTCAATAGAGTCAAGGTGAAAATTATAAACATTAACTGCTATTTTCAAAAACCTGATGGAAATTATTAGTATAATCATCTCAGCCATCCTGTATATATACTTGCATGAGTTTTCCCTTCCTTTTTCCCATATCTTTTCTCCTTCTTCACTGTTTAATCCTTATGTTTAGTTCCTTTCCATTTTACTGTGTCTATTTTACCTTTAAAGTTTTGTTTATTCTTTCAGGTTTTTACACTAGGGAGACAGTACAATATTTACACATATGGGTGTGATTTATTTCACTTATGAGTATAGCCTCTAGTTGCATCCACTTACCTAGAAAGGCCTCAAGTTTGTCTTTATAGCTGAGTAATACTCCATTGCATAAAAAATACCATGTCTTTTTCATCCATTCCTCAGGTGATGGACATTTTGTTTGTTTCCAAAATTTGTCTGTGACAAATTAAATTTAACAGTTTCAGAGTGAACTGTTATATGACTGATCTGTAAGTTCTTCATTTTTATTTTGAATAATTTTTACTGTTACATTCATTTAAGTTTGTAAATAATGTGCAATCTATTATTAATCTCATGTTATATATTCATCTCAGAAATATTTCTCTAAAATTCACTCTGTTTACATCTTACATCTCTCACATCTCAATATTTGTCTACAATTTTAATATGCTATATTACTATTGACTTTCAATAAAGTTAATGAGAAAAAATAATTTGTGACAAATTACGCTGTTATAAATATGGGTGCATGTATATCATTATGGTATGATGTTTTCAGTTCTTTTCAGAAAATACCCAGAAGGGGAATAGTTGGGTTGAATGGAATTTCTAATCCTAGTTTTTTGAGGATTCCCCACACCAATTTTCATAGTGGTTGCCCCAGTCTATATTCCCACCAACAGTGGAGAAGAGTTCCTTTTTTCCTCACAGCCTTTCCAGCATTTGTCATTAGTTGATTTCTTTAGGATAGCCATTTTTTCTAGGGTGTAACAATCATTGATAAGACATTAGAAACAGTATTTATTTAGAGGACCAAGATGAGAGTATTCAACCATGATTTTTATATTACACACTGTTCTCCTAGATGTAGTTGCTTAGCTTGCAGATATCAGCATAGAAAGTCAAGGTGAAAATTATATGAGATATTATGGAGATGGTATCTCAATGTTTTAATTTGCATTTCTCAAATGAGAAATGTTCTAGTGCTGTGGAACATTTTCTTCATGTATTTATTTGTCATTTGTATTTCTTCCTTTGAGAAGTGTGTATTCATCTCAGATGTCCATTTTTTGGATTGGGTCTTTAAGTTCTGAGGACCTACTTTTTTTTTTTTTTTTAGTTCTTTACATATTCTAGTAGAAGATCTTTGCTGAGTGATTGTTGGTTAAGACTTTTTTACACAATTTATGGGTCATCTTTTCACTCTGTTGTTGATTTCTTTGACATGCAGACATTTCTCAGAAAGATGAAAGCCCAGTGTTTGATTCTTTGAAGAATTCCCCATGAAGTTTGGTTTTTGTTTATGAGTTTTCTGCCTAACCCTATGTCTTCAAGATTTCCACCTACTTTCTTCTAATAGATTTAGCATTTCTGTTTTAATATTTAGATCCTTAATCTATTTTGACTTTAGTTTAGTGCATGGCAATAGTCCCAGGTCTAATTTTAGTTTTCAAGATGTAGTGAGCCAGTTTCCAGAGTAAATTTTAAGGAGACTACCTTTCTTCCAGTGGACGTGTTTGGCCCTTTTGTCAAAGATAAGGTGGCTGAGTGTGTTTGTAGTTGTATATACATTTTCTAATCTGTTCCATTGATCCTGTGGTCTGGTTTTTTTTTTTTTTTTGCCAATACCATGATAATTTTATCACAGTAACTTTGTAGTATAATTGCAAGTCAGGAATTGTAATGCCTTCTTCCTTGTCTTTGTTGCCCATTATTGTTTTTGCTATTCTAGGTCTTTTCTGGTTACAAATAAATTTTAGGAATGTTTTCTCTAGATCTGTGAAGTAGATT
>NW_004524583.1:633714-634710 GCF_000260255.1 Octodon degus
GCCAGTGCAGGGTAGGCAGAAGCTCTCCCATACACTGACCAGGCCTGAGCTAGGAGTGGGTCTCAGGGATGCAAATCTGATTAAGGGTAAAAGAAATGTTAAAAGAATTAGGGTTAAAAGTAACAGAAAAAGACAAGAAAAATGAAAAGAGGAAAAACAAATGATAATTTTAAAAAAAACCCAAACAAATACTCATCTCTTCCAAACCCAAGCACATAAAAAGACAAATGAATCTAAAATATTCATCTGTGAGTTTGGGTGAGGTCTGATGCACCTTTCCTATTGGATATTATCTTCCAATGGTGTGATGTCTGCCTTGATCCATATTTACTATCATAGCTCTTAGTTCTGTGTCCTTTGGTACACCTCAGGTCACTGCTATTTCTGTCTTTATGGTCTAGGGCTAACAAGGTACCTTCTTTGTTCCAGCAGCCTCTCTGTTCATAAACTTTAGAATGTGGAAACTATAAAGCTGAACTGTATCCCTGACAGATTGGCAGATCAGGAAATCAAACTAAGTTTTGAATTGGCAGTAGGCTACAAGATGGACCATGCAGTTAAATGCTAACTATTTTGGACCCATTCCCTTCAGGAATCAACTGAATTTGCCTAGACCCTCACCAGAGAGTGAGACTGGTAGGTCCTTCATAACCTGAGCCCCCTGCTGCTGGCCTTTCTCAGATCTGCCACTCACTCTCTCAGTCCACTTGACTGTGTGTCTTAGTTACTGTTTTCTTGTTGCCGGGACAAAGTACCTGACACCCAAAATTAAGGAAGGAAAGGTTTACTTGGCTCACAGCTTATGGAGGTTTCAGTCGATGCACAGCTGGCTCCAAAGTAGACTGGCACATGGCAGAGGGCAGCAATTCATGGCAGCAGAAGGCAGCAAACCAGCGAAAGGGGGAGGGGTGGGGGAGATGGCTCAGTAGAATAAGCACTTCCCTGGCAAGCCCAAGGGCCTGAGTTCAATCACCAGTTCCACAAAAAAGAAAAAAA
>NW_004524583.1:634810-643208 GCF_000260255.1 Octodon degus
AAAATTTGTCTGTGACAAATTAAATTTAACAGTTTCAGAGTGAACTGTTATATGACTGATCTGTAAGTTCTTCATTTTTATTTTGAATAATTTTTACTGTTACATTCATTTAAGTTTGTAAATAATGTGCAATCTATTATTAATCTCATGTTATATATTCATCTCAGAAATATTTCTCTAAAATTCACTCTGTTTACATCTTACATCTCTCACATCTCAATATTTGTCTACAATTTTAATATGCTATATTACTATTGACTTTCAATAAAGTTAATGAGAAAAAATAATTTGTGACAAATTACGCTGTTATAAATATGGGTGCATGTATATCATTATGGTATGATGTTTTCAGTTCTTTTCAGAAAATACCCAGAAGGGGAATAGTTGGGTTGAATGGAATTTCTAATCCTAGTTTTTTGAGGATTCCCCACACCAATTTTCATAGTGGTTGCCCCAGTCTATATTCCCACCAACAGTGGAGAAGAGTTCCTTTTTTCCTCACAGCCTTTCCAGCATTTGTCATTAGTTGATTTCTTTAGGATAGCCATTTTTTCTAGGGTGTAACAATCATTGATAAGACATTAGAAACAGTATTTATTTAGAGGACCAAGATGAGAGTATTCAACCATGATTTTTATATTACACACTGTTCTCCTAGATGTAGTTGCTTAGCTTGCAGATATCAGCATAGAAAGTCAAGGTGAAAATTATATGAGATATTATGGAGATGGTATCTCAATGTTTTAATTTGCATTTCTCAAATGAGAAATGTTCTAGTGCTGTGGAACATTTTCTTCATGTATTTATTTGTCATTTGTATTTCTTCCTTTGAGAAGTGTGTATTCATCTCAGATGTCCATTTTTTGGATTGGGTCTTTAAGTTCTGAGGACCTACTTTTTTTTTTTTTTTTAGTTCTTTACATATTCTAGTAGAAGATCTTTGCTGAGTGATTGTTGGTTAAGACTTTTTTACACAATTTATGGGTCATCTTTTCACTCTGTTGTTGATTTCTTTGACATGCAGACATTTCTCAGAAAGATGAAAGCCCAGTGTTTGATTCTTTGAAGAATTCCCCATGAAGTTTGGTTTTTGTTTATGAGTTTTCTGCCTAACCCTATGTCTTCAAGATTTCCACCTACTTTCTTCTAATAGATTTAGCATTTCTGTTTTAATATTTAGATCCTTAATCTATTTTGACTTTAGTTTAGTGCATGGCAATAGTCCCAGGTCTAATTTTAGTTTTCAAGATGTAGTGAGCCAGTTTCCAGAGTAAATTTTAAGGAGACTACCTTTCTTCCAGTGGACGTGTTTGGCCCTTTTGTCAAAGATAAGGTGGCTGAGTGTGTTTGTAGTTGTATATACATTTTCTAATCTGTTCCATTGATCCTGTGGTCTGGTTTTTTTTTTTTTTTGCCAATACCATGATAATTTTATCACAGTAACTTTGTAGTATAATTGCAAGTCAGGAATTGTAATGCCTTCTTCCTTGTCTTTGTTGCCCATTATTGTTTTTGCTATTCTAGGTCTTTTCTGGTTACAAATAAATTTTAGGAATGTTTTCTCTAGATCTGTGAAGTAGATTGGTGGTATTTTGATAGGCATTGCATTAAATCTGTATAGCAATTTTGGTAGTATGACCATTTTCACAATGTTGTTTTTTCCTATTTAGAAGTGAGGAAGATCTTTCCATTTTCTGAAATCTTCAGTCTCTTTAATTAGAGTATTGCAATTTTCATTGTATAGATCTTTTACTTCCTTTGTTAGATTAATTTCTCAGAAGTTGATTGTTTATTATGCTACTGTGAAGGGTATTGTTTCTCTAAGTTCTCTCTCAGTTAATTTGTGATCTGCATAGAGGAATGCTATTGATTTTGGGTATTGACTTTGATCTTGAGATGCTACAGAATTTGTTTATTAATTCTAGGGGTTTCTTCATGGAGTATTTTTGAGTCTTCCAGGTAGAGTACCATGTCTTCTGTGAATAATTATAGTTTAACTTTTTCCTTAGCTATTTTTATTCCTCTTATCTTTCTCTCCTGTCTAATTGCTCTAGTCAATGATACCACAACCATTAAACAGGAGTGGCGATAGTGGACATCCTTGTCTGTTATCTGATTTTAGAGTAAAAGTTTTCAGGTTTTTCTCCATTTAAAATGATGTTGGCTGTTGGTTTGTCATAGATGACTTTGATTGATTTCAGACCATCTATTTCAATTTTCTGTAGGGCTCTGATCATAAATGAATGTTGGACTTTGTCAAAAGCCTTTTGTGCATCTATTGAGATGATCATGTGGTTTTTAATTTGGGATGTATTATTATAGTGTATTACATTTATAGATTTGAGTATGTCAAAATGTCCTTGCATCCCTGGAATGAATCCTACCTGTCCATGATATATTATCTTCCTGATGACTTGCTATAGCCTATTTTCTAGTATTGTGTTGAAGATTTTTTTACATCTATGTTCATGAGGGAGATTGGCCTATAATTCTCTTTTTTGATTTAGTCTTTCTCTGGTTTTGTTATCAGTATAGTACTCACTACAGGAATGATTTTTGGTAGTATTGCTTCCTTTTCAATTTCATTCTAGAGTCTGAGTAGAATAGGGATTAAATTTTCTCTGAACTTGCTGTGGAATTAAGCTGTGAATCCATGAAGACCTGGGCTTTTGTTTGTTGGTAAATTTTTGTTTGAGTATTAAATTCTTTTACTGGACTCAAAAAAATTTTCTGTATTCCATTGAATATTTTAAACCTTTTGTATTGTCTTCTAAATTTTTATTTATTTATATAATTCTTATGTCAGGAGATTTTTTAGAATAATCTAGAAGCTGTTAGCTATAGTTTCATGGTGTCAAATCATTTTTAGGATATCAGTGAATTTATGATCTTCAACATATACATTTTCTTTTCAGTCCATACATTGGTCAAGCATGCTATGAAAGGGTTTCATTGCATTTTTCATATCATGCATTTCTGTTGATTTCTTTCCATGCTTTATAATTCTTTCTTACATTGTATTTTATTTTGAAAAGTAGAAACAAAAGCAAGAACAAAACTCAGAAACAAAGATAGGAACAGTGTAACATACAACAATACATGTGTTACAATTTTTAAACAAGAATAACTGATTACCAATGGTTGATATACTATCTATTTATATCATCAAATCTGTTGCTCAGATTAACAGATATAGTTATGTAAGATTGCACCTATGATTGAGTATTAATGCTTGCTTTCAAGAAACCTTAAATTTTTGTTCGTCTCTTTTTTTTTTCACCTTTTAAAAATTTTAGTTTAAAGAAAGTATAGTAATAATTGATATGACATTAGAAACAGTACACATTTAAAAGACCAAGATGGCAGACATTCAAGCATGGCTTTTGTATTACACATTGTTGTAAAATGGAAAGAAAAGAAAATTAAGGGTTAGACAATGAAGATGAGTAAAAGGAGAAAAGATAGGAAAAAAAGGCAGGGGGAAAAGCATGCAAGTATATATACAGGATAGCTGAGGTGATTGTACTAAAAATTTCCATCAGTTTTTTGAAAATAGTAGTTAATGTGTAGAATTTTTACCTTGACTAACTCTGTATGATGATATCTGAGATCTAAGAAACTGCATCGAGGACAGCACACTACATTATTTTTACTACAATGATCACTCACATCTTATATTGTCTTGCTTAACTAAATTAGTTTATTGTTTGTTACCTTTTAAGGTTTCAAACATTTTATTTGTGAAAACCTTTTTCAGTTCTATTAAATCTCCTTTACACTTGCTAGATATATTATGGTTTTGCTTATATGTTTGTTCTTCAATCTCTTCAAGCATTTTACCATTTGATATTTGAGTTCTTTGTCAACTGAGTAATCTACTTCAATGAAGATAAAACCAGCTTCTGAGAAGTTAGAGGCTTCAGAGAGCATCTTGTTGCCTTGCTTCCTCAAGTTACTGTTCTCTTTATACTTTGAGTTTATGATCATTTGGGATAAAGAAACTATTAGTCCTGTGGTTCTCTTTAACTAGATTGCTCTTCTCTGTGATTTATCTTTGGGTTAGGAGGTGTTTGGTGTTTATGCCCCTATTCAACTATAGCATAATATCTGAGTGTGCAGCCTTCTGCTGAGCTCTTGATTTCCAACACCACTCAAGAGAAAATGAGCCACAATAATAGTGATAATTCAATATCAAATAGGATAATATGCAATAAAGTAAGATAATGCAAATAAGATAATGATATACAATAAAACTAGATAAAAGCAATAACTATACCACATATCTAGCAGTAGATAATAATAATGAGTCAAATAATAAGCAATAATAAGAGTCAAAGCCAAACCAGCTATTCCCATACCTTAAGAATCGACAGTATCTATAGCTCTGCTATCCTTAATGTATTATAAAGGAAGTCTGCAATAACAATGTGGACAAAAAAAACAAAACAAATATTAACATATGGTAAATATCTACTAAAACCAACAATTACATCAACATTAACAATAGTAAATAATTCAGCAATATGCTGGAGTCAACAGAATAGCTAAAAAAATGTTTTGTTATTGTTTGTATATAGGTGTCCTTCCAAAGCCTCCAGCAGTCATGCGGCAGCTTCTGGAGTTTGTGGTTCATTATTGTGGGTGTGGATACTACAACTGCCCTGGGACAGGTAATTTGCATCATAATGTAAGGTGGGAAGAGAAGCTAGCTGCTTGAGCTGCTGCTACTCCTTCCTTGCTTTTGCTGTTTGCCACCAACATGAAAGGTTGCCCTCTGCAATGTGCCTCTCTGCCTGGGAGCCAGCTGAGTATAGACTGAAACCTTCAGTAACCGTGAGCTAAATAAACCTTTCCTTCCTTCATTTTTAGTATTGGGTATTTGTCCCAGACGAGAGAAGAGTAACTAAGCTTAATAATAATAATAATAATAATAATAATAATAATAATAACAACAATAATAACAAGCTTAATAACAATAATAAATGGATGGTTTAGGAGGAGAGAAAAATAAAAGAAGAAAGATGAAGAAAAGGAAAGAAAAGTGAGCTACAAATCTGATTTTTAAATTAAATTAAATTTTATTTTTTTCTAAACAAATTGGTAAGATAGTTTCAATAATTAACACATTGCATACATTCTTCCTAGTTGTTAATTGCTGTACAACATGCTGACTTGATATCCTATTTACAAACACCATTAGAACAAATCACTCTATTCATTAAGAGAATGTAACTATATAGCTATCCTAACCACTCTGAATACACAGATACAAAATGGACATTCATCTGTATCCCCTTTTTTTATTCAGTTCCATCATTTAACTATTATAGGTGTGTAAACTCAGCAAAATATTCTAAAAGAGTTCAGTAGTCTATAATAGTATTGGGTATTCTGCTTCACCGGCAATGTCACAAATTGTTGACCTGAATCCCCTACAGCTCACATAACACCATGGCTTTACTTCTTATACTTCGTTTTTATCCTTTTCTGCTGGATGATTAAGGCCAAGGTAAAGCAGGACCTATGCAACAAGAGTTGTAGCTTTTGGGTCTGAGAAGGTCAGTGAAATTCCCTGATGATTTATCCTGAGATCTTGTACCTCAGATTGTAGAACCTTTGTCAGTGTCAGTCATGTGGATGAGTCATGTCCATTGCTTGGCCAATGTGCACTCTGTGAAAGCCTGAGAGAATGTTTTCTCTCCTTGTGACTTTCCTTAGGCAGACACTGCATCGTCGATCACTTTCCTCTTTGGCCCCCTAATGTCCTTGATCAGAAAATTTGGGACACTCCTGAGTTACATGACGTTACAGTACAAGTTCTCATATGGGCTGAGTCTTTATTGACCTTGGAAGGCTAGGGCCAAAATGTTGGCTTTCCTTGCGGCCCTCCTTTTTCTCTAATTTTGGTCTGCAAACATAAGTTGTTAACCCTCCAGACGACAAGCTTATTGTTGTTAGCATACAACCTAGGCTGTTAAGCTTAACCTCACTATCTGTCTGAATATCAAACATCTTAGGTATAACATTGAACAGGTATTTTTCATCAAGTATTGATACGTTGAACTTTAATTCCCTACAGAATATGATGGAAAAACATTTAAAAATTAGAATATATTTTAAAAAATAGACATAAGGAATTATATACTTCTTATGTTTACACATAAGTCCAAAAATGTAACCATAAACAACCTTGAAGCAGGACAGTCCCACAATATTCTTTTTCCTATTTCTTGCCTTCATTCACCACTCCTTTCTTTTTGAACAATCATCTACCTGAGAGACAGCACAGCAGCAACTGGCATGTCATGACAAGCAGCCCATATTCAGAAGGCCAGAATGGCAGGAACTCCAAGCATGAAACTATATTACAGATTACCATCTTCAGTGCAGTTGCTTAGTTCACAGGTATCAACATATATAGTCAGGGTGAGAAGCTTTCCAATTAACTGCTAGATTCAAAAATCTTCTAGAGAGTCTCAGGATCATTGCCTTGCCCATCTTCTACATATAACAGTATGACTTGATATATTCATGTTTCCTAGCTCCTCTCCTTTCCCTCTCTTGATAAGTTAGTCCTCGAGATCCTGCTTTCCTTTTACTTGTGTCATACATTTCTATTTGTATTTCTTCTTTTGAGTTCTTCTACTAGGGAAACTATATAATATTTACACCTGTGTGTCTGGATTATTTCACTTATGAGTATAAGTTCAAGTGGCATCCAACTCAATATAAAGGCTTTGAGTTTATCATTCTTAATAGCTGAATAATACTCCATTGTGTAAAAATACCACATCTTTTTCAACCATTCCTCAGGTGATGGGCATCTTGGTTGTTTCCAAGATTTGGCTATCACAAATTGCACTGCTGTAAACATAGGCACATATATCCCTATGATGTGATGTTTTCAGATACTCTGGAAAATTCCCATTAGAGGAATAGCTGGTTTAAATGGGATTTCCATTTAACTTTTCTAAGTAGTCTCCACACTGATTTCCATAACAGTTGCACAGGTCTACATTCCCATCAGCAGTGGAGAAGGGTTCCTTTTTCCCCACAACCTCTCCAACATTTGTTTTTGGATGATTTCTTTATGATAGCCATTCTTTCTGGGGTGAGATGATATCTCAATGTTGTTTTAATTTGCATTTCGTGGAAGGCTAGTGATGTGGAGCCTTTTTTCATATACTTATTCACTTCTTTCATTTCATCCTCTGAGAAGTGTGTGTTCATCTCAGATGCCCATTTCTGGTTTGGGTCTTTATATTTTGGGACCCTAGAGTTTTTTAGTTTTTTATAACTTCTAGAGAGAAGACCTTTGTCTGAGGACTTATTTGTCATGATTTTTCCAAATTTGTGTATTGCCTTTTCACTTTGTTGGTAATTTCTTTTGACGTGAAAAAACTTCTCAGTAAGAGCAGGTCCCAGTTGTTAATTCTTTCGACTGTTTCCCATGCGATTTGATTTTTGTTCATGAACTCTTTGCCTACCCCTATGTCTTCAAGATTTCCTCCTACTTTCTCTACCAGAAGATTTAGTGTCTCTGCTTTAAAGTTTAGATCTTTAATCCATTTTGACTTTAGTTTAGTGCATGGTGATAGACCTGTGTCAAGTTTTAGTATTCAGCATGTATAGAGCCAGTTTTTCCAGCACCATTTGTTAAAGAAACTTTCTTCCAGTGAGTATGTTTGGCCCCTTTGTCAAAGATAAGGTGGCTGAGTGTGTTCATGATGCATCAGCATCTTCTGATCTATTCCATTAATCCTCAGGTGTGCATTGTTGCCAATACCATGGTGATTTTATCACAGTAGCCTTGTAGTATAATTTCAAGTCCGGAATTGTAATGCCTCCTGCCTTGTCTTTATTGCCCAGGATTGTCTTTGTTATTTTAGGTCTTTTCTGCTTCCAGATAAATTTTAGGAATCATCTCTCAACCTCGGTGATGTATGTTGGTGGTAGTCTGATATCGATAGCATTAAAATTGTACAGCAATTTTGGGACTATGGCCATCTTCACCATGTTTGTTCTTCCTATCCAGGAGCATGGAATATCTTTCAATTTTCTGAAATCCTCTACAGTCTTTTTTCAGAGTACTGTAATTTTCCTTGAAAAACTCTTTGACTTCTTTAGTTAGATTAATTCCAAGGTATTTCATTTTCCTCAGTGCTATTGTAAAAGGTATTGGTGCCATAGTTTCCCTCTCAGTGTGTTTGTTGTCTGTGTAGAGGAATGCTGTTGACTTTTGGGTATTGATTTTATAACCTGCTATGCTACTGAATTTCTGTATTAATTCTAGTAGCTTCTTGGTGGAGTTTTTTGGGTGTTCCAAGTAAAGTATCATGTCATCTGCAAATAAAGATAATTTAACTTCTTCTTTACCTATTCTAATTCCTTTTATTTC
>NW_004524583.1:648408-665862 GCF_000260255.1 Octodon degus
AACAGTGGCCATGGAGAGCAAGTCTGTCTCCCTTATGTTGCTTCCAGGCTAACTGCTCCAGGCTGGGTGTATAACTCACACCCATAATCCCAGAACTGGATCATGAATTAATACAAACTCTAGAAGCCACCCCAATGACTTGACTACATGGGTTTTTGGGGAGGGGGACAATAAACATAAACCATAACACTTGTTTTATAATTGTTTTCCATCCACTCACTGATGCAAGGTGACCTTAAACACCCTGAAGTGTAGTTGTTCTGCAATTTGTGATTCTCAGGTCAGTCTTAGACAATAAACTTCTTTCCAAACTCCCTTCATGAGTATGGTAGATGGTGCAGTGAATTTCTTCTCCAACTTCAGCCTGCTATTCATCAGTCACTTTCAGAGTAAAACTACGCAGCTCAAACTGACAGTGATCCTGCTGTTTTTACCCTCCCCAGTGCTGGGATTACAAGCATGCACCTCCACACCTGGTTTTGGTCCTGACTCAGCACACCTGGGGCTGGAGCCAGCGTGCATGTGGTACCTCGGATCAAACCCCAGTCCCTGCACTTGCCTAAGCAGGCATTTAGTTTGTTGAGCTATCTCTCTGGACCCCTTACATTGATTTTGAAAAATCAAATCTCCCATCCCCTGAAGCCAGGGTTAGCATTCCAGACTGCTTTTATAACCTTGTTTTTCTGTAGGTTCTGCCTTGATTCCTGGAACTTTTAAATTTTCACTAACATGTTGTTTTGTGATTTCAGGTCTTGCAGAACCTATTCATAATCTAAATGTTTTTCAGAGGATCAGAAATCCTAGATCTTGACTTCTTACAAAATGTGTTCAGAGAAGTAATGTTCAAATTGGAAGCCCAACTGGGGTAATCTAGCCCTTGTCAGTCAAGCTGGATATAATTGCTGAGGACAGACAAAGTTGAGGCACAGTGGCCACTATGTAACAGGTTCTATATCATGTACTATAGGACTTTGCTGCTTTTTTCTTCCAATGAATGAACATTTCATTCATTAAATGATAGCAATAATAAGAAGACTCTAAATTATTTGCAAAGTTGGGGAAGGAGTGGTGAAAAGGGAAATATAAGAAAAAAGATGAAAAATTGATGCTAGAAAATAAATTTATTTTTTTTCAAGCTAGTAAACTTTTAAAAAATGAAAATTGCATAGAAACCTCTTTTATTACCATCTCTTTCTTTTGTTTTATGCCACCATTATGGAAGCTTAATTAAAAAGAAAATTGAATTGTGTTCACATAGAATGTCTTTTGTGAACCTAGGAGATTGTTTGAGTTACTTTTCTCATTGCTGAGATGAAATGCCCAACAGTCAAAGTTAAATAAGGAAAAGGTTTATTTTGGCTTATTGTCAATTGATTCCTAGGCAAGGTAGAGTGGCACAGGCCATTCTGGAGGAGGAGCAGTCCAGACAAGGTAGTGAGAAGCAGCAAAGCAATGAAGTATAAAAGCAGGTTCCTTCTGTACCTTTACATTCTATCCGAGTTATCCATCTTTTGGATGGAGACACCAACACTCAGGGTAGGGCACACTAAATTCCAGCATCAAACACCTTAGCTCTATCTGAGTCTAAAAAGCCCCATCTTTCACTGCTTGAAGTTTATAGGGACATCAAGATCCAAATCACAACAATCTTTCCCTGATATCCCAAAGACTCGTGAAGATTTCCATATAAAGGCATTTGCTCCATCTCAAACAGTTGCTAAAGTCCTAATAGTTATAGCACTGGTGAAAAGTCCAAGTCCAAAGTCTGCTCTGAGATTTAAGAAAGACTCTTAGCTATGAGTCCTTGTACAAAGAAAAAGAGAGTTAAATACTTCCAACATATAAAGCACAAAACAAACATTCCAATTACGGGTAAGGAAATAGAAAGGAATGAGACCAAAGCAAGTCCCAAATCCAGCATGGCACATGTTAAGTCCTATAGTTCCATGTCTAACATCCAAAGCAATTTGTGGAAAGCTGTGAACTCCAAAGAGCTTGAGTAACACTGCCCCTGTGACATTGCCTGTGGTAGTAGTTCCCTTGGCTTCTCTCTTTGGCTGGCTCAGATCCCTCCTTGCTGTGCTTCACAGACAGTCCATGTTTCTGGTTTTTGCAGCCTTCTCAGGTATCCACTGAACTTTTGGATTTACATTCACAGTTTCACACATTTCCCTTCAGGACACACTACCTGGCCTCCTAGGCCCTTTTCTGAAATCTGGGTGGAAGCCTTTATGACCCACCATCTCTTGCATTCTGCATACACCTAAAACAAGTACCATAAAGATGCCATTAAGGTTTGCTGCCAGCTGGAGCAGTATCCAGGCTTCTTCCTATCTTGGCTGTTGGGGTGGAATACCTCAATTTCTAGGCACTATGAAACCAATCACAAGGAACAATTTCTCTAGGTACAGCCATTTTGGGATGTCATGCATTGTATTTCTCTTCTCAAAGCAGTCTTTCACCTTTATAATGTTGCAGCTGCAAATTCTAGTACTTTGTTGGTTTGTGTGATGTCATCCAGCCATCTTTTCTATCATACTGTTCCTTCTCAGCATCCAAGTTTTACTCTGATCTATCTTTAGCAGTCCACAACTTTCTGGAAGTTTCATTTTTGTCTAAACTCAAAATGCTTTACATTGTGCTGGCCTGGATTCTCAACATATATCTTGCTAAAAGCCTCAAATATTAGCCTTACCACTGCCTCAACATAAGGTTGCTTTGAAATCTCTTCTATGAAACTAACTAGCCTACTGCCAATGACAAAAAAAATGCCAATGAAATTTCTGCCAGGGCATAACATTTATGATCTGGAGTCCAAAAGCCAAATGTAGTCATTCTTCACAAAGGAATCTTTTGAGTCTGGTCTTTACCAGCTGCATTTCTGTCAGCATTTTGGTCTTCAGAGCTCTGTTAATTATCTTCTATCCTCATAGTTATAATGTGGTTGCAGCAGATCCAGAACATCTATCTTTGAAACTTCAAGTTCAGGAGAAAATAGAAAGTGCTGGTATTATTACATGCAACTAAGTTAGATTGAAATTAATAGACAATCAAAGAGGAATTTGGCATTTGAGGCAGTCAGGGAAAAGATGTGATGCATCATGATTATGAGTGGACATAAATCTGAATAGAGCCAGGCTCAAGGTGGATATAACAAAAGCAGGCCTGCAAGCTTCCCTAAAGATAAGCCTGAACTTGAGAGTAGACTGCAAGCAGAATCATCTGGTCTAGTGAGCCCATGTAGGCACCAGATGCATAGATGGATGACCAGGACATTTGCACAGATATTCCCAGCCCTTTCTAGAAATGCTTTAGTCCTTTCCTTATACCCTTGTTGCATACCTCATTTCCCTATTGTACCAATGTTAATTAAGCAACTGTACTTGTAATCTTATAGGTTTATTACAGTTTGATGTTATACTCATGTTGTGATTTTGCAGCATAAAATACTCTTGATACAGAGACTCAGTGCTACCCACTTGAGACCCCGCTTAGAAACACAGAAGCTTTTCTTATTCCCAATAAATCTCTCCTAACCTCTTCCTTTGGTTTCAACTTCACTCGTCCATGTTGTGCAATTATGGACAACCATAATTGATGTCACACATCTGATATCTAACAGGTTGGGAGTTATTGTCCTCATTGCAATATTATAGTTTAGATAAAGAATGATCCTCGAAACATGTGCTCAGAAGTGAGGCTTTTGGAATGTAGCTGGATCATCATGGCTTTATGGCTGAAATTTGTTATGGGTGGGGCCTAGGTGTGTCATGGTGTGTCACTAGGTATGTGACTAGCAAGGGTATGGCTCTCTCCTTGGCTTTTCCTTTCTCTCTGCTTCCTGACCACTATGGTGTGAACAGGATTCTTCCTGGGCCCTTCTGTCCTGTGGTTTCTGCCTTGGATCCTGCTGATCATCGATTAATAGTTCTGAAATTGTGAACCGAAATAAACCTCTCCTCTTTTAAATTGTGTGTCAAATATTGTGTCTCATTGATGACAGATTTGATAAGCTATCTGGTTTCAGAAAGTTCAAAGAGAAATAAAACATTCACCAATCTTGACCATAGAAGCTCAGATTTTGTGTCTACTCTTGAATCAAACTAGGACCAGACTGAACTGTGATGCATCAAATGTGTTGTTTTAACTTGAATTTGGTCACAGATGTACTCCTAGAATAAGAAGTAAATTTAGCTTTGTGCTACACATGTGGAGAGAAGAGTGGATAGCATCTCCAGAATAAAGTCAGGGTACTACAACCACCAGGTGGAGTTCTAATTCCAGGTAGCAGTCAAAACTGTCCCCTACCAATGTCCTGCTATACTTTGTAGCCTCTGTAATATACAGGAAACTCACTCTGGGGCGTCATTGGAGTGAAGAGTCAGTCATCCTCAAGAAATAATGAAGGTTTGAAAAGATTCCCAAAGATAACTGATTAGGGAAAGAAAATCACCTTAGTAGGCCATTAATAGATGTGTGGCAATCTAGCTTCCCATTTGAGTGAAAACAAAAACAATAAAGGAAGGCTCCTCAACCGCCAAACATTGATTTATAAACTGAACTGACTCTTAAGAGAGCTGTCTTCTTGTGGGGAAAAATAAGACTTTTAATTTAATTTGAAAATTTCTAATGTAATTCATAATATTATATTATATACTTGAAATTTGCCAAACAAACAGATTAACACACACAACAAAGGTAATTATGTGAGATGAAAGATGTGCTAACTAACTTCATTGTGGTAATTATTTTACAAAGGATCATGTTGTAAGCCACTTACAACTTTATTTTTTAGTACACATAAATAAAGCTGAAAATATATTTTAAAAAAACCCAGCATTCTGAAAGCTTTCTGTGTTGTCCCAAAATTTCTATCAGGTCCTCAGATATAAGAAAGACAATGCAGTATTCCCTTTCTTCATTGTACATCCAGTGTAATAAGGAAGGCATTGAGACACTGAGTAATTACCATGATTGTAAGCATTATGCAGAAGAAAATATGTAGCATGCAATGAGAGACAGCTAATATGAGGATTTAATTTCATCTATAGATTAGGAGAACTTTGCTGTAGAAAATGATTTTTACCCTGAGATCACAGTATAAGTAGGTATGAGAAGAAGACAGAATGAGACTAAGAACACAGAAACTACAGAGTAATTTTTTTTGGTTTTTCCTCTTTTGTATTAATTAAGTTTATTGATACATTTTTAGGTATTCATAATGATCACATTCCTAATGCAGAAATTAACATAACCTGATTCTTTTTTTCCCATTGCCCTATGGTCCCACACAGTAATTTAAACAGAATTTAAATATAAAGGTAATTATCAAGTTAGGATAGGAGATCATTTACTAACATGGAAAGGGGACTCTAAGAGATACTTTAGGCCTGTCATAGTGTACTAAGAAAGAACTGTGTTGCAATTAAGGTCCAGAGCTCATTGAAGGAAGTAGTTGAGGAGGCATGATTTAGCCTACTAGATGGTGGAAAAGCTTGTTGGGTTTTCTGGGCCAAAGCTGTCTAGTTTCTGAGCAGTTAGGAACAAGCTTCGAGGCAAGATGTGAGCTCTGATTAGTAGGTTTCTGCAGTTACTGGGACATTACTGGACCCTCTTCAGCATTCCAGTGTCTTCCCTGGAATGAAGGGAAGATAGGTGGTTCAGGCTAAGACAGCTCCAGATCAGCATGTATACATGTGGGTTGAAGAGAGGGCACAAGGACCAGAGACCTCATCTAGGTAACAGGCCCACGTGATTTGTTGCTTTGCTCAAGAACTGAAGAAAATATGTAAGGTCCAAGCCTGGAAAAAGCTGTACAGCGTGGGAACCTGACTCTGGTGCACACCTGCATGCAAAGTGATGAGCATGGTCATGCTCTCCAGAAGCTGGAACATGAGCCACCCAAGGCAGTAAGGAAGAACCCTTTTGCATGCAATGCGTCTCAGATGAGTGCCCTCAGTTGACAAAAATTAACATCGTATCAGTGGCAAGTGGAAAATATTTAAAAGGTCCAGATTCATTTTCATACATTAGGCATCCAAAGATAAAAATAATGCTTAGAGGAAACAAGTAATAGGTACAGGCTGGAGAATGTTTTAAGCTGAAGGAATAACTCACGGGTAGCCCTTTGATGAAGAAAAACTATGTTCAAGGAGGTGAAAGGCCAGTGTGGTCTAGAAAGCCTCATTTAGAGTGGCAGGAGGTTAAAGAGGTAGGAAGGGACATTAAAAAAAAAAAAAGCAACTCAAGTGGGTGTACATTATAAGGCAAATTCATTGCCTTTATTCCAGTGGCAGAGTGTGCTTAGGACAAGATCTTATCCAGCAGCTCAAATATGGATCAAAGGTACTGTTTATCACATTCTTCACCTGCTTTCTGTAGATGTTTTACACTCTCTCTAAGGAAACTGTGGTTTCTCTTTTTCACATAAGAGCCACTAGGGGATTTTAGAATTTCTATACTTCCTCATTCACATCCAGTAAAAGACCAAAAGGATGAAAAATGAACGAACAAAAAATGTGTGCAGTCCTCTCTTGGAAGAGTAGAACACTGATTTAGCCCAGGAATGAATAGGCAATTCCTCCAATCTCATATCTCAATTGGTTACATTCTTGAACTAGAGAAATGCTGTGCTGGTTGGATGAAACTGATCAGCCCAACTAGAGCTACTAAGAAAAGGAAGGGGGATCAGCTTTCTCATAAACATGAGAAAGTCAGGCAATGTTTTAGAAAGGGAAAGAAGGCTAGAGTTGTGTGAGTAAATGGATTAGTAAAAATCTATCATCTCATGTATAGATTCTAACAGCCTGTGAGGGAGTTCAGACAATCACTAGTTCATGCATAGATAATAAGTTAGAGGTAGAGAGAGATACAAATCAAGATGTTGAATTCATTCAAGTAGAAAAAAATGCCAACCACAGAAAGGAAGAAAAATGGATGGATTTTAAAATATTTAAAGGATAGAAAATTTTTATTCTTAGTAACAAATTGATTATGGGGATGGAGTTCTCACTGTCCAGGATTTGAATACACAAAGTTTGGTGAGGTAGGGCTGCTCCCTTTACTGTAGGTTCTGATGGGCATGAAGAATAATCATCATTTTGTTGATGATTTTAGACATGTTAAAAGAGTGAACATAGTACTGTAGAACAATTACAATGTCAATACTAAGGACTTTTCCCCAACATTTTGAAGTTCCAGGATTTTATTTTAAAATATGACCAGAATTCAAACATTCAATTATATACATATATATGGTACATTTCAGATGCCAAAATTTATATATGTATTACAATACATCAAATGAAATACAAGCTCATACCTATTACCGTGTCATTAATGAAAGTATTTGCAAACTGTTGCTTTCTGTTGCATCAATCCTTTTGACCCAAATCATCTTCTGAGCCTTGCTTCTGAAGGATCTGACCTCTGGACACTGTGTCATCATCCTATATGCTTAGCTCCCAGAGCTCTCTTGCTCTTAGCCTGTATTATAGGAATTTTTTTTACCACTTTACCACTCTTGCTTTGAGCCTCATGTTGGCCATGGTCTGAAACCTTTCTTTTTTAGTGGAGTGGTACTCCCACTTCAATGTCTTTCACAAGGTCCTAACTTACATTTTCTCCTTTTATTCCTTTGTTTCTCCCCCCCCACCCCCCTGTATTTAGGACAGGCTGTACATGGTGTACAAGGTCTCACAGCATATATTGGATTCATAGTGATCCTCCTGTTTACAGCCTCCCAAGTGCTGGGAGTGTAGGCGTGCACCACCACACCCAGTCTCAATCCCCAGCTAAGCATGCCCTGGGGGCGGGGCCTGGCACTGAACTCCTGACCCCTTCATCATTCCTTTGTTTCTTTTATTTTTATTTATTTATTTTTTTGTTGGCTGGCTCAGTCTGCCCTGGGACAGGGCTGGCATGGCATGTGGTGCCTGGGATTGAACCTCGGTTCCTGTGCTTGCCTAAGCTTGATTAAGTAGATGCTTTAGACTGCTGAGCTATCTCACCAGCCCTTGTTTTTTCTCCTTAATGGAGATGAGGTGGGGAAGTAGGAGACTCTGTGACTGTGATCAAGAGGGCATGGTAGGACTTGCACAAAGTTCGGGGGTGATGGACCAAGTAGAGAGTAGAGAATTTGCCTGTAGAGAATCTATTCTCCTTTTTTTTCAACACTTTGTTAATCTTTGCCATGTGATTTATATAATTTTGTGTCTTTGAATCAGTTTCTAATTCAAAGTTTCTTTTTCTGTTCATTGAAACTTGAATCAGATAACAGACAAAGTGCTTCTTTCAGTATATGAACAAAAAATGTATTTTGAGAAATTTCTTTTAAAAAGTAACCACATGAGAGCTAAATTTCAACAGAAAGTTGTCCTTTATTGATATCAATGGCATCATTATTAATTTAGTTTTCTATAAGTGTTTTGTCATATTTTTCCGGGGAAGAAATTCCATGAACTAAGTGAAGGAAATACATAATCAGAATAATTATACAAAGATGGCACAATATGTCTTTCATACAAAAATCAGGCTTTGTTATAAGACCCAAAGGGAAATTTTAAAGTACTTCCCTAACACGGTGAAAATACAATTCAGTAAGACAGAAAGCAAGAGTCAGAGGTAGTAGGAGAGGAAGAGAAGATGTAATCTTAGACTAAGCATGTGTATTGTCTAGACATTTGAATCTAAAGTCAGCCCTTGGTGTGAGAACAGCCTGTGTTCTAAATGTCCACTTGTGTACTTTAGTTCTTAGAATGATATCAGTTAGGTTAGTAATGTCATCAACCACACATATTAACCTATTTAACATTCAGTATTCCTGAAATTTTGCAACAGCAGTACATCATCAGCTAGTGTGACTATGGTAGTGAATTAAAATGCAGTCAATATGTTGGATTCCAAGAGTGCATCTCTGACTTCAGGAGAGGTGGTTGTGCAGGGAGGTAATGGCACTGGTGCTGGAGTGCAGGCACTTGACTACCACACTGGTCATAGGATGAAGGCACACGTACTGGTGAAGTCACCAGGAAGTTAGAACATAGTCACAGCTGTGTCAGAAGTACAGAGGCTTGAGTTAGGACATACCCTAGCTCTCTGTGACAATTGACCTGGTCCCTCAAGCATAAATATATTCCTATTATAATGGCCCCCATGTGTGAGGAATAGCAGAGGCAGCCAGTCATAGGCCTCAATTCCAGGATGTGGCTACTGCTGTGGCAGCTGTGGCTCAGGGGTCAGGACGTGCTTAGGGCTGGGTAAGGTGGTGACTGTGGTATGAAACAGGACAGTAACAACTGCTTCAGGTGTGGGGAGATGCTCAGACACATTCCACACTCTGTGCTCCTGGTTCTGGGGGAAGATGTTATTGTCTAATCTCATGAGGTCTCCTGTGGAGCAGCCCACTGGGAGACAGATGTTCCTACCACATGGCTGATGATGCTAGCTTGCACTTACCTTGGTTGCTAACTGTGTTTCGGTACTTTTAGATGTATGAATCTCATTGACAACTTTTACTATGTGGAATTCTCTTCTTACTCCCTGTGTTGCTGCAGCTCTGTCAGGAATGTTTTGATTTATAAATAGCTGTCTCCCAAAAATACAGGGATATTTTATAATGAATTAAGGCTGTTATCTCCTACTGTGCCATCTTGAGGATGAGGTCCCTCCTACAGTTATTAAGCACTAGAACTCATTTGTAAATATGTTTGCTGTACTCCATTCTATCATTTCATTATATTGTTGTATCTGAAATCATTTAAAAGCTAAAAGGACCATGACTGATTATGGTTACTCGTTTCTCTATGGTGTTTGGTAAGCAGTGACTCAGCTTCACTGAGCTTCCTGCTAATTATATGTCACAACAATACAGTAAAGGAAGAAAAAAGAGAGGAGAATGTTTTGATGGCTTGGCAGCCTGTTAGGGAAGCTGGGCTTGTAACAAGGTTCTGAGTGATGTCCAGAAATGTGTATATCAGGGATTTCCTCAAGTGGTTAATTTGCATTCCCAATTATGTAACATTCATAATGATAAGATTAATTGAATCAGAATATGTTACACCAACAACCTGAGATTGTGCTGTAATATAACTTGTGATGCAGGAAAAATAAAAAGGTTAGCCTAAGGACCCGTGGTGATAATTTGAATATGATTAATCCCCTACAGAATTCATTTTGAGATTTGATTTATCATTGTGGCAATGTTGAGAGATGGGACCTTTAGAAATGTTAAAATATAATAAAGTCTTTCTCCTGCAACTAGAGTGTGGATTATTTGCTATTGGTGGAGCAGCTATAAAGAAAGGCTGCCTACCCATTAGTTTTCCTCCAGAAGTTGAAGCTGTGCTATACTGGACTGCATAGCCTCCCAAACTGTGAGGTAAAACAAACTTTTCCTATAAACTACCATGTCTCAGGTATTTTGTTATAACATCAGAAAATGATTAAGACATTTACCTGTGAGTATTGCATGCCTCTTTATTTCACATCCAATCAATAATATTGAAATAATAAAATTTTGGCTGAAGGTGTAGAACAACATGGAGATTTCCTCCCAAAATATACAAAATTCAGTACTCAAAGTGTGATTGATAGAATAGCCACGTTGATGCCATTCAAGGGTTGTTAGTAATGTAAAATCACAGGGCCCACTGAAAATTCAAATAAATCCTGAATTGTGAGTTCTCCAGATGATTAATACAGAATTTGAAAAACCTTTATTAGAATAATTAAAGGACAACATTTCTAAATAATTTCCTTTCTGTCTTTGCTTTTGAATCTGTATAATAGAAATGTTGTTATGAGCTCTATAATTAAGAACTTTTATGTATACAAAGTAACTAGATCCAGTAGTAGACTTCCTTGTTTGATTTCCTTGGAAATCAAAAGCATTGCATGCTGAAAGAATAGAGTTTCCTAATCACGTTTCCATGTTACCAGAGTTAAATAATCTTTTGTTGCTAATGTCCTTGCTGTTAGTAGAAAAATAATGCCATGTCTTTGTGATTACTGATACTTTTTTGTACCATTTCTTGAGTTTCTATAATGGATGCAAAGTTCATACATTCATTTATTTGTCAAACATTTGTCAAACACCTAGAATGCATTGGTCTGTGTGTTGTTAGGGATTCAGCGAGTGAAAAACATAGCTGTGTCCATACTCTAGGCATCATTTATCACATGGAAACCATACACAGATGAGTAAATGATGCCTCTATTTACTAGTTTTAAAGTGTCAAATTTACAGCACATTTAAACCACTCAATAGACATAGTGAGAGACCTGCAGTTTAATACAATTTTTTATGTGAGTTATTAATATTTTAATAATATTCTTCCTTGTCTAATAGTTTCTTTACTTTTCATAATATTTGAAATAGATGACTTATAAGTAAGAATAAGGCCACGGAAGATGACTTACAATGATAGATTTCTCTGTGTGAATCTCAGCATCAGCCTTTTTGGCTCCTGTTAGTCATTCTCTTGTCAATCCATTCAACCAGAAATCCAGAATTTCTCTTTGATGCTAAATTGAAGAAAAATATAAAACGATATTTTCTTATGTCTGATATTATTTCAAGTAGTCAGATGGGGAAGAGACACTATCAGCAGTGAGAGAATGGGGTAGAGTCCTGGGTGAGCCACGAATGAACTGCAAGATACTAAGTCAGTTAGCCACATTTCTGATCTCAATTTCCTAATATGTAAAATGGAATAAATGTAATAGAATTCACTACAATGGTTTGATACAAAGAGCATTAGTCATGTAAGAAAGAATAATTTTCATCCTCAGTCTTGCATCATTTCAAACATAATACTCATTCCATGTTCTTGCAATGAAATAAGGAAATGAGCTGCAGGGCATGGAATTCTAAACAATAGAGCAGTTTACCATAAACCACACTCCCTGAGTTGATGCTCAATGACCTCTTTAAAACCTAGATTTATTTTGTTCCAATTCTAACTGGAATTTATAGTAGACTTTCTTTTATCTTTTGAAAATATTTATTAATCTAAATTTATCATCAGTGAACCTTAACAGGTATCTGTCATTTTAAGCCCAAATTGAAGCTTGTGAGACAGAAAAGATTAATTTCCTTTTATCTCTATTGGGTGCCTTTTGCAATAATTTTCTATGGTAGTTCTCCTTAACCCATAGGAGCTATTCCATATTCTGCAGGAGATGCCTTGAAATGCTGGTTAGTATCAAGTACTATATGTACTATAATGTGGTTTTTTCATATAAAAACATACCAATGATGGAGTTCAATTTATAAACTGGAGTAAAGAGAGATTAACAATGATATCTAGTAATAGGACAATTTCAACAGTATATTGTCATAAATGTAAAGCAAATGTAGTATTTTCCTCTCAAAACATCACACTGCACTACAGATGTAAGGTCTGCTACTATCTTGCAGCTGGGTGAGCAACTGAAGTAAAGGAAAGCAAAAGTCTGCTATGGAGTGACTACTAGCACATTAGCATGTTAGCCAGATGAGTGAGTGGTTGGTCAAAACAAAGGATAATACATAAAAGGAAGTGTTCTTTCTTGAGTAAGCAAAATAAAACTTCTTTATTTGCTGATTTTTGTTAACTAGAAGTTTCATTCTATAGAGAGCAATACCTTGGCTCATGAATGCTTCTGCTTGAGAATGACTAAGCTTGCAAACAGAAGCATCTGGTAAAATTTTGCTTGCATTTGTGAACTCTGAATGATGTGACAAACACAACTGTGGTCATCTTCCTCACATGAACACGAATGTAGCCATCTTCCCCACAATCATGGAACACAGTTCATGAACCGAGGTGCCACTGTATTGGAATGCAACTGGGCACAGCCCTACCTTCTCTTTTGTAGCTCTTGAGAAGGAAGCATTTGGTCCTGCTCACACACTGTGTCCCTAAAGCAGCTAGGAACCTCATTCTGCACACCTGTGAGCACTAGACAATAATTGGTACTTTTCTGACCAACGCCACTACTACAGTTTGACTCCTGCTCAGCCCTTAGACACTGATAAGTGCCCCACTCTCACTGGCCCGAGTACTCCACGTACCCCACCCAGGTCTCAAAGAGAAGCTTAGACTCAGACACTGAAAGGCATCTCATCTCCACTGCCATGTGAGCTGCATTTTGATTTCCATGGCTAAGCAGAATATCTTCATCCTGAAATGACCCATAGAAACTAGAAAAAACCTTGTATTTGTAGCTATTCACACAAAGACCTGATCTACTACTTAACCCATCTCATGTAAAAGAGCTACTCTTCACTGAATGGGAGAAATGTCACAAACCCCTAGAGACGAGGTCACCCAGTCACCTGCAGGTGTTATCTATGTTGTTTATAGCTGAAACTACATGATGACTACACTACTGTATGCAACTAGAACCAAAACCAATGTGGTCAACCAACTGAAAGCCTAAAAGACATTGCCAGGAAAATGGTTTTCACCATGAAAACTACCCTATCAAATTGTGGGAAGAATTTATCCACTAGATGTGAAAATATCAATGTAGGGACATAAGAAACAGGAAAAATCAAAATAACATGATGCTTCCAAAGGAACACAATGACTGTTAGCAATAGAGCAAAAAAAGAAAATTGCTTGGAAAATTTTCACAATAATTATTTTAAGAAAACTCAGTGAAATATAAGAGAACACAGACATACAACTAAATAAAACATCCAGATCTAGGAAATTTGAGGCACATCAACTAGATTTGATAAAAATTTTTTTGAGGGATATAATTGTCAAACTCCAAATTCCAAGACAAAGATAAAATTCTAAAAATATGAGGAAAAATATCAAATCATGGATAAGGGAGCCCCCATTAACCTAACAGATTCTCACTAAAGGTCTTATAGGCCAGGTGAGAATGTGTCATATATTCAAAGTCCTAAAATAAAAACAAAATTTTCCACCAAGAATACTACATCCAGCAAAGCTTTCTTTCAGAAAGAAAGGTGAAATAATTTTTCCTAAACCAGCAAAAACAGAGAATCTATCACCACCAGACCAATCCTCAAAAAAAGAGAAAAGAAGAATCTTAAGGGAGTCCTACATCTAAAGCCAAAGACTGGTAGGTAACACATAGAAGTATTAAACTCACCAGTAGAGTTGAGATCAAGAGGAGTAAAAGTTTATTAATATAGAAAACAATCAAACCACTAAGAGGGACAATATACAAAGGAACAAAGTTTGTACGAAATAATCAAAACAAAATTAAGAAAGTGAAAAGAATAAATTTTCATATAACAATAAAAACTTTGAGTGTAAGAGCTAGCCAAATAGCTCAGTGGATTAAAGCTCCTGCAAGCAGGCACAGGGTCTGGGTGTTCTATCCCCAGGCTTGCTGTGCTGGCTCTGCCCCTGGGGCACATGAGATGGCAAGTGAGACTGGGTGTGGTGGTGCACACTGGTAATCCCAGCTCTTTGGAGGCTGTAAACAGGAGGATAACTATGAGTCTGATCTAATAGTGAAACCCTGAACATCCTGTAGACCATTCCCCCCAAAAAACCCCTTTGATTATGAAATACTTGATTTCCACAAGTATTAGACTTAGATAAGCTGAGTGCTACATTATGCCACTATAAGAACCTCATTTTGCCAGTAAAGACACACACATAGATTGAAAGTGAATAATGTCTAAAGAATAAAAGAGCAAAATGGAGTATATATATTTTTTATCAAATACAGTGTACTTTACAGTTAAACTTACAAAAATAGGACAATTTTATTTTATAATGACAAGATCAATTCAAGAAAAATAGAAATGGCAATTACAAATACATATGTATGCAGTGTCAGGGTATCCAGTTATATAAAGCAAGTATTACAAGATCTAACTGGAAAAGTATATACCAATAAAAAAAATAGGTAAGGACTTTAACACCCCACTTTCATCAATGGATAGATAATTTAGACCAAAAGGAAAAAAATCAACAAAGATACATTGGTGTTTAATGATACGTATATATCCAAACAGAAATCATAAAATGTGTCATGCAAAAGCTATGAGATACATATGCTTTATATCAGCATATGGAATATTTTTTGAAATAGACTGTACATTGAGCCAAAAAACAAGTCTCAATGAATAAAAAAATTATGTATCTTCTCTGACCACAATAGAATACTAGTAGAAATAAACAAGAGAAACTTTAGAAATTATATAAAGATGGAAATTCATATTTTCTTAAATGACCAATGGGTTAATAAAAACATCAAAACGGAAATTAAAAAATTGAAACAAACTAAACAAGAAACACAATATACAAACTCCTACAGGATACAACAAAAATAGTAATAAATGGAAGTAATAAATGAATGATTACAGCAATAAGTCTCAACATCAAAAAGTTAAAGGATTTCAAATGAAAGACTTCATTATGCCATTCAGTGAAATAGAAAAGTAATAAATCACCAAAGTTAGTCTGAGAAAAGAAGTGACATAATTCACAGTGGAAATAACTAAGAGTAAAGAATCAATGAAATGAACTTTTCTAAAAAGATAATAAATTTTAAAATATTTATCTAGATTACTACCCCAAAGTAAGAATCTCAAATAAATGAAATCAGAGATAAAAATAAACATGACAATTGATATCCCTTAAATACAAAAAATTATTAGACTTTTACAAATACCTATATATCATGAAGGTGGAAAATCTACATCAAATGGATAAATTTCTGGACACTGTAAACCCATTAAAATTCAATCATCAAGACATACAAAACCATACTACACCAATAGCATATAATAAGACTGAATCGGTAAAAAAAATTTCCCAGCAGAAAAATGTCTAGGACTAGACAGGTTCATGCTGCATTTATTAAACTTTTAAAGAAGAGCTAGTAATTCTCAAATTACTCCAAAAAGTTGAAGAAAATAAACTTTCTCAAACTCATATTTAATCCAGTCTCACCCTAATATCAAAATAGTCAAAGACAATAAAAAGAAGAAAAGAAAGAAATATAGACCAATATCCCGCATGAATGGACAAGAAAAAATTCAACAAAATACTAGCAAACTAAAACTTATATAGCACAAGACTTTTACCATGACAAATCACAAGTCACTGATTTTTTAAAAATGGAAAATATCAAACATCAAAAAGAAAAGGTATCTTATATTGACATATTTGAAAAGTTGATATTAAAATGTCCATATAAAACAAAGTACTTTTATACAATTTCAAGTAAAATACAATGGCTTTCTGCCTTTAAAAAAATTCTAAACTTCACATGGGATTACAGAAGAACCATAATAATAAAACCATAATAATAAGAGGAATCTTAAGTAAAAGAATAAAGCTGGAGTCATACCTGATCTTAAAACATACCACAGAACTATAGTAACCAAAACAACATGATACTGGAATAAAAGTCAGCACATTTATGAAAAGAACAGAATAGAGAACCCAGAAATAAATCTACACATCTATAGGTAACTAGTCTCTGATGATGTTGCTAAAAGCATATACAGGAAGAAAGAACAATTACTTCAATATGAGGCCCTGGGATATCGATATACAGATTAATGATATCCTTATCTAGTCCTCTTTATAAATATAAATCCAGAAGGGGCCAAAGACCTTAATGCAACACCACAAATCATGAAACCCCAAAGCAAATATAGAGGAGACACTGAGACATTGCTATAGGCAATGAAAAACACAGGTAACAAAAACAAAAATAAATGTTTGGTTATATATAACTAAGAAGTTCTTAAAAGCAAAAGAAATAGGAATGAAGAGATAACTTACAGAATGCGATAAAATATTTCTTAACAATCAATTTGACATCACATTAGTGTCCAGAAAATAAGTCACCCAAAAATCTCAATAGAAAAAAACCCTAAATAATTCAATTTGAAAATTTTGAAATGATCTGAATAAGCATTTATTTCAAGAAAGTACAAACATCTGATAGATATATAAAAATGCTCCATATTACTAATCAAAGAGAAAGTATAAGCTAAACATGAAAATGAGATGTTATTGGCTACTTTTTTGTTATTTCAACAACTATTTATGATAAACCAACTTGTGAGGAGGAAAGATTCATTTGGATTTAATTCCAGAGGTTCCACTCCATGATAGCTTGGACCATTGCTTTTGGACCTGTGATAAAGTGGGACAACCCTAGTGGGACTATGTGAAAAAGGAAACTGCTTACCACACTGAGGCAAGAAAACTGAAAGAGGGAAGATAGGAGGCCTCAGTGCTCCCTGCAAGGATGTGGCCCTAGCGTCCTAACTTCCTACCACTAGACCCACCTCTTAAATATTCTGCATCCCTCCCTACCCAATAGTGCCACTGGCTTCAGTGATCATGCCTCTAACATGTTGACTTTGGAAAGACATTTAAAATCCAAGCTCTATTACATATCATATTCCAGTCAGAATGTCTATTATTATTATTATTATTATTATTAGAAGAAGAAGAAGAAGAA
>NW_004524583.1:665962-666569 GCF_000260255.1 Octodon degus
GTTGAGGAGCTGATTTTACTCTAGGATTTAAAATTACTTACATCTGTAATTACCCTTTCTTCAAATAATACCATATTCTGTGGAATTATTAGGACATGAATGTATCTTATTATAAAAAAACATAATTTCATGCATAACATTAAGGTAGGATCCTAGCAGTATTAAGCATACATTTTCATTTTCTTCTTTTTATGTATTTAGTACAGAACCTATAGAGTCTCACTACACAGATTTAGACTCATAGTGGTCCTCCTTATTTTCAGACTCCCAAGCACTAGGATTACAGGCATGTGCCTCCATGCCCAGTCTTAATCATTGTCTCAGCGTGCCCCAGGGGCATGGCCAGCATGGCATGTTAATAATCAAACCCCTGTCCCTGGGTCTACCTAAGCAGACCCTTTAGTCCACTGAGCTACCTGGCCAGCCCCTTAAGCATATATTTTCCAACCTTGGCACTATTCTCAGATTTGACTAGATCATTCTTTGTTGTACAAGGTTATGCTGTGTGTTGTGAGACATTTTCCAGCATCGTTGGCTTCTACAGACTTCATGCCAGTACTGAAAACCCTTCAGTTGTGACAACCATACCTCTGTCCAGACCCTCTCA
>NW_004524583.1:666741-671065 GCF_000260255.1 Octodon degus
AGAAGAAGAAGAAGAAGAAGAAGAAGAAGAAGAAGAAGAATGCTGAAGATATTGTGGAAAAGCAACTTTCATGCATGCTTGGCAGGAATGTAAATTAGTACAGTATTATAGTAAATAATATGAAATTTCCACAAAGAAACTAGAGATAGAACTAGCCTAAGATCCAATAAGCTATATTTACTTGGCAGGGGAGATACCACAACTACGAAGGTGGTTTTCCCAGGGCAAGATTTATCCATTGCATTCTGGGTGTGTTGACCCCTGTGATTTCCCCAGATACGGGAAACTTGAATGCATAATTTGTGGTAGTGGTTTGTGCTCTCCCTGAAAGAAAGAAAAAAGATCCAATGATCTCGCTACTGGGGATACAAGTTGTTATAGCGTGTGTCTAGATGGCTCTCCCCACAGAAGCCTCATGCAGTCATAGGTAGGGCTTTTTCAAAGGTAGCTGAATACAGAGTATGTGATTGATGTGCGGTACAATGCTAGGTTGGTTGCTAGGATTAAGCGTGAGTGATTATTAAATCAGTTCTCTGATTAGTTTGGCACCACCTTAATTCTGGTAGTCTAGACACAATATAAGGGACAGAAAGGGGTTTATCTTGTCCCTTGCTTGCTTTACTACCTTCTGTTTGCCATGAACGGTTCCTCTTCTGTGCAATGCCTCTCTGCTATGTCACCTTGTCTTGGAGCCAGCCAATTATGGACTGAAACCTCTACAAACTGTGATCTAAATGAATTTTTGCCCTTTAACTTTGGGTGTTATCTTGTCTCATCAATGAGAAAAAACAACTAAAGCACAAGTATATCTAAAGCAAATGAAATCAATAAAATGAAGAAGATGAAACACTTATACATTGCTGGCTAGACTGTAAATTAAAGTATCCATTATAGAAAATGATATAGAGGTTTCTCAAAGAACTAAAAACAGAACTACCAGGGCTGGGGAGACAGCTCAGTAGAATAAGCACTTGCCTGGCAAGTGCAAGAGCCTGAGTTCAATCCCTGGTTCTGCAAATAAATAAATAAATACATAAATACATAAATACATAAATAAATACAGAACCTCCATTCAACCTAGCTATCCCACTACCAAGAATATGCCCAAAGACAAATCAGTATACTGAATCACTATTTATAATTTCCAAGTTATAAAATCATCTGAATTGTCTATCAATGCATTATTGATCAATACAAAATAATGAAATTCTGCACTTTTCAGCAGTGCAGATGTAACTAGAGGACATTCTAGTAAATGAAGTTAGCCCGGAAAAGAAAAATAGTACATATTGTCATCTATATATGGAAGCTTGCTTTATTTATTTATTTATTTATTTATTTATTTATTTATTTATTTATTGCAGTACCGGGGATTGAACTCAGGACCCTGTGCTTGCCATGCAAGCATTTATTCTCCTGAGCTACCTCCCTGGGCCCAATGGGAGCTATAGAAAGTTGATTTCATTGAAGAAGAGATAGAGAAGAGGGGATAGAAAAGGACTGCCTTGTGAGTGTCAAGATACATTTAGGATAAGTAATTTAATGTCATATGGCACAGTGAGGTGACAACAAAATTTAGTTTACAAAAATGTATTTTACATTTTATGAAGAATGAGGAGAAATGAGTTTGCTGGATTCTAACACATAGTAATTATAAGTATTTAAAGATGTGGAAGTTTTAATTATATCAACTTATTACTACACACTTGATACGTATATAGAATTATTATACTTCAGCTTAACTTAGTTACTTTCTCATCTTCAGACACAGTACCAAGTACCTTTAGTTTAAAGAAGAGGTTTACTCTATTTCCTGGTTACAGACCATGGTTGGCTGGCTCTGAGGCAGAGAACACCATGATAAAGGCGTCTGCACAGAGCAAAGTTATTTCTGTTATGACGGCAAAGAAGGAGAGAGGAAAGGTATGAGCTAGGAAGAGACATCTGTCTTTCTGTGTCACACTTCCAGTGCATCTAACTAGGCCACTCCTCCTAACACCTTTAATTCATTCCCCTTTCAACAGCCCAACATACAAGAGCAGGAGACTCTTGGGGCACTTCTAGATCTAAACCATAGCATTGCTCTCCTGTTTACTGAAAGACTCATGTGCAGCCCTTTATGTAAAATACATTTAGTTCCTTGCTAAGAATTGCCAAAGTCTCACCAGTTCTAGCAGTGGTGAAAAGTCCATATCCAAACTCTTCTCAAACTTGTGGCAAACTCAGTTGTGAGTGTTTGTTAAAACGAAAAAGAAAGTTAAGTACTGCTGGGATACAATGGCACGAGGCAAGCATTCCTATTCCAAAATGGAGAAGTAGGGAGATAGAAAAGAATTGGGCTAAAGTAAGACTGAGGAAACAGAGCAAACATTAAACCCTGATGTTCCATATCCAGCACTGGGGCAAGCTATAGAGAGATGTAAACTCTGAAGGACTTGTGTGCCCCCACCCCATATCACTGACCGTTTCAGCTCTCATGGCCTCTCTCTTGAAGTAGTGTTTCTCACTGTTTAAAGCCTTTCCTTTACATTGCTATTTCCTGACTTGAGTTTTCTTTGCTTTTCTCTAACATTTAAGCTTCTTTTATCACACTTCTCTACATATGTGTGCAGACATATCTCAAACAAAGTAAATGGTCCATTACTCTAAAACAGAATATTCTTAAAGATGAACATTTCTTTTTGATGTGATCCATTTGCAAATCCTACCAATATTCATTTTTTTTGAAAGCTTTATATCTGAACAAAAGAAATATTAGGGGAACAAAATACAGCAAGAAATTAAATGAAGGAAAGTAAAGTGGGGAAAAGGGAAGATTTCAATAAATTATATGATTTATTTATACATCTTTATTACTTTAATTTTTTTCAACCAACTACAAGAGATCTTGTAAATAGTAACAATAATGACAATAAACTAAAAGATCAAAGATGATCCTAAATTTTCAGTGTTATACCTCTGACTAAGCTTAGTTATCTTAAGTTCACAGACATATTTTCCTTTCTTGTACACTTATATTTGACATTGTAGTTTGTGGTAGAGATGAAGTAGTTAGGGAAAACATAATTTTGTGTACCACAGCATAAAATCAAGCATGTAATTTTTCATTTTTGACATCTAAGAACATTTTATGTGAAATTCATTTCTTGAAATACAGACTTCAGTCCTCCTGCTCGTCTTCATTTTCAGGAATGTAAGTACCTTGGGAACATGTCCTCAGAGACTGTGCTATCAATGTTTACAAGGAACCTACACAGATGATAACAATCTAGTCACCCTTCCCTGTCTGCAAATGGGGTGGTCCAAACATTATCTTTTAAGTACATTGTAAATATTGCATTTTAACCCATTCTTTCCGTACTTAGACACAGACACACACAGATAAATGATATTTGAGTATCATGCCCATTCTTTATAATACATATATGCAAATATAACATATATGTATTATAGGAAGTGGATGAAACTGGAGATTTATTACAGGGGCAGGGCTGCAGCAAAGCTGCCTACAGAATAAATTGTGCCCAAGTCAAGCCATGTAAACAAGAAGTTCCAGTCTAGAGAACACCAAGCACCGGAGCCAATGTAAGTAATGGGTTGCTAGGCAAAAGGGCATGACATGACACCAAGCTGCCAAACGGATAAACACACTGCAGTGGTTGGGCAGTTCTTTTGCTTCCATGGGAAATGGGGCTCCACTGGATCTTGGTTGTGGCAATGAAACCTCGCACTGAATGTGTTCGCAACATGATGTTTTTCAAAGAATGGATTATAAATTAAAGGGGAAGCTGAAGCCAGAGTCTTGGAGGGAAAGCAGAGTTAGAAGTCAAAATGGTCATAAAATGGAGCTTTTAAAGTGCAGGGGATAAGTCACAGGAGTAAAATAGCTCCAACAGACAAGATAAGGAGACAGGTAAGGGCTAGATTAGGAATGCTTACAAGGGTAGTGTGTAAGAAGTTTTACTGAAGTGCCCTAGATGGAGAGAAGATTCCTTTTAAAAACAAATGGGAGGCCACAGGATCCTGAACAGACCCAGAGCACAGGCCCGGTGAGTGAGTGAGATGACCCAGGCCGCAGGATCCTGAACAGACCCAGAGCGCAGGCCCGGCGAGTGAGTGAGACGACCCAGGGCCCCCTAGATCCTCATTCGACCCAGGCTGCAGGCCCAGCAGGGAACCCTTCAGCAGAACTCCTTGCAAAGAGGCTAGAGGCAAGACCCACCTAGCTGATTCAGGAGCAGAACATCTTGCCAGAGAGACACAAAGGGTTTGACTCTAACGCCTGCAGCAGAAAGAAGTGGAGCACACAGCCAGAACCAAACAA
>NW_004524583.1:678498-685165 GCF_000260255.1 Octodon degus
TTTTTTTTTTTTTTTTTTTTTTTTTTTGTGAAATGACTTTGACAGAGTGGAGATATTCACAAAAATTGAGTACACAAATGGAGAGAGACTTTTACTCAAGTCAGAAAAATGGGCATACATGTAAAACACAGCAATGTCAAAGACTATACCAGAGACTTTTGAACCCAAAGAGAAAAATGAAGATTGGGTTGATAAGGAACTCATTTATCATCTAAAAATGCTCCAATCTAGCTGAAAGTAAATAATGTTTTTCCTTTAATAAGTTCTGCCACCAATTAAAAACACATTTATCCACTTGCTAAAGAAGTATTTATCATGTCTTTACTTATGTGGCAAATATTCAACATACATTATTTAAAAAGATAAAGAAGCCACTTCACACACAACCATAATTGTCATACTTTGTGAAATGAAAATTAAAATAAAACTTTGAAAACACAAAAGCCTTGTAAATTAAGGGCAAGGGATTACCGTAAGTAAAATAGGTAGTTTTACTCAAAAATAAGGGGCGGGGTGGGGAGATAGCTCAGTAGAATAAGCACTTGCCTGGCAAGAGCAAGGTCCTGAGTTCAATCCCCAGGACCTCAAAAAAATAAAATAAAATAAAATATTTTTAAAAATAAGGGGTATTCATTTATCAATAAAAAAACAAAAGTGAAGGGGATACAGATGAATGTCCATTTTGTATATGTGCATTCAAAGTGGTTAGGATAGATATATAGTTACATTCTCTTAATGAATAGAGGGATTTGTTCTAATGGTGTTTGTAAATATCATGTCTTCATCTTGTACAGCAATTAGCCCCTAGGAAGAATGTATGCAATGTGTTAATTATTGACACTGTCCTACCAGTTTGTTTTGAAACTGTCTCATTGCGATTTGTTTCTCAATAAAATTATGGGGAAAAAAAAGTGCACCTTATTCCCTCAAGAGGGGTCTTGAAGGAATCCTGAGTCTGGTTTCTTGGGTGCTAGAAAATAAAGCTACAGAAATCATCTTTTTCAGATCAAGAATACCGTGATTGAAGGCTAAGTAAAACACAAACATCTGGTGTATTATAAGAATTCAACAAACGCTTATTAAATGAATGGATCAAAGTGATTATTATACATATTAAATGTATGTTGATTTGACAGTAAATATAATGTTTGATGGCAATTCAGATGATTAGCAGAGTTTTCCATATTATTTTATCATCTCTGAAAGGTTCTAATAGGAAAGCTAACAAAAGAAGTAAATATTAAATTTGCTCTTCCAATAATTTAAACAATGCTGGTAGTTGGCAGTGGTCCTTTTTAAACTTTGGGGGATCATCTAAGTGAACCTAGAGGCCTCCACAGAGAAAGGTACCAGTGGAGGAGAGCAACGGACACAATGGACGGCAGTAGCTGGGGAGTCCTTTGGGTTCTAATTTCCCCCGGGAAAGGGCAATTAGCTGGTAGCCATCTAGGAGAGGGCCAACTGAGCTCAGACCTCAGAGAAGGTGTGGTCTGGTGTTGTCGAGCAACTCTCAGTGTTAAGGTGAGATAGAATCAAGTTTAAGTCAATAGGGGGTCCAGGAGCCAAGTTCAAGCCAACAGAAAACCATTTGAAGCTGGCAGGAGGCACACAGTATATCACCAGCAGAACCACTTGGGCAGCACCCTCACAATCAGAAACCAGCTTGAGCTTCAGTGGAACTAAAGGTTCAGGCTTGCTGGGATATTCTATTACCCTGCTGTAAATCTCCTGCTGGGATTAGGCAACACAACTCTGAACTCTGTCTCCCCAGTATGTCTACCAGTGACACCAACTACAAACCCTGCCAGGGACCCACCCCAAAGTGAACAATTTTTTCTTCTCTTCTTCCTTAATTTATTTTTTGCTTTTTTCTTGATTGTTTGTTCTTGTTTTTATATAAATGTGGACATTGTTTCTAGGGGTTTTGTTGTTGTTGTTTTGTTGTGCTCTTGTTTTTATTTTTTCTTCCTCTCTGTTCCTCCTCTCTTCATCAGTTTCCCCAAGGTTTTGTAATCATCCTTTGTCCTCCAATTTTACCTCTAATCTCTTTTTCTTCTTTTGTTTTTCTATGTTTTGCTCCTAACCCCTTTTAAATTTTATTCCCAAGAGCAAAATCAGCATATCAAGAGTATACTTACTAAATAGAATGTTGTGCTTTGTATTAAGTTTCTTTACATAACCACAAGTCTAGTTCACAGAGTTAAAGGTGACAAAGTAATAATTACCACAGTTGGCCATTGTCTAGACTGTGTTTGATGCTATTGTTACTTATTCTGCAACTTTAGCCAAGATGATGTAATTGTTCTAATCAGTTGTTCTTCCTGGTATGTCAAAGGTGAGATTGCCAAAGGGTTATAAGCAATACTATAGCCAGTTCCAAAGAACCAAGGAGTAGGCCAGATAGGCCACAACTTTTCTTTCACAACAAATTGAAGTGGAAAGATCTTGCGATAGACTCAAAATGTAAAACTCAGCTACACAGGAAAGGCACGTCTGGGAAGGAGTCATTTCCAAATCTCAATACTAGCAATAGAGCTACCTGCAAAACTACCTAACAAAGCTAGAGGATAGACACTGCCTGACTTTAAAAGCTACAGTAATTAAGACAGGGAGTATTCCTGAAAGAATAGGCTAATAAATCAATGACAAAATAACCTAGAAGTGAATTTGTATAAAATACAGTCAACTGAACTTTGTCAAAGGAATAAAATGAATGGAATGGAAAAGAGATAATTTTTTTCCACAAATGGTGCCAGAACAAGTAGACATCCACATGTAATAATCAGTCTCAATATAAAACTTATAAATGTTATAAAAACTAGCAGAATAAATCACAGACCTAAATATGAAATGCAAATTTTACAAAATTCTGAAAAATAACAGAGTAAATTCAGGTAGGCTTGGGTATGGAAGTGACATTTTATGTATAACTCTAATGGCACAATCCATCAAAGAAATAATTTAGCCTTTACGATAATTAAAAACTTTTATTATGTGAAGACCACTGTTATAGTTTGTGTCAAGGTGTCCACCAAAGCCTCATGTAGTTACTGGGTCAGCTTCTAGAGTTTGTGATTAATTCATGACCCAGTGTTGGAATTATGGGTGGGAGTGTTACACCCACCCTAGGCTGGGTAATCTGTATACAACATAAGGAAGGGAGAGAGGCTTACTAACTGCTGCAGCAGCTGCTCCTCCCTTTGCTCATTGTTGTTTTCTGCAGCCATAAACTGCTGCCCTCTGCCATGTTCCACTGTGCCTTGGAGCCAGCTGAGTATGGACTAAAACCTCCACTAACTGTGAGCTAAATAGACCTTTCCTTCCTTAATATGGGTGTCAGGTATTTTGTCCCAACAATGAGAGAAAAGTAAGCAAGATAGTCACAAGAAGGAAAGAAAGAAAGAAAGAAAGAAAGAAAGAAAGAAAGAAAGAAAGAAAGAAAGAAGAAAAGAAGAAAGCAAGCAAGCGAGCTACAGACTGGAAAAAAATATTTGTGAGATATCTCTGATAAAGAAATGTTGTCCAGAAAAACGTATTTTTTAGAAACACTTCAGACTCAATAATAACAAAAAGTCATTTCAAAAATTAGGTGAAACATCTAAAGAGACACTTCAAAAAGAAGGTAGATGGCATTTAAGAAAAATGAAAATATTTCCAGCATCATGTTATTGGAAATACATGGATTGAAATAGCTAGATCCTACTGCACACCATTACAGTGTCCAAAATGTACCTCGCTAACAACACAAAACATTGGTGGGGAAATGAAGCAGCAAAATCCTTATTACAGTGGGAATGCAAAAGGTTTCAGACATGCTGACAGGTAATTTTGTAGTTTTTATAAAACTGAACATACTCTTTCCATATAATTGAGAAATCACATACCTTTGCATTTACCCAAATGAATTAAAACTTTTTGTCCACACAAACACCTGCAGACAAATTTAGTAACTGCCCAAACTTCAATGTGATCAAGAAGTGCTCCAAGGATTGAGTGGACCAATGAACTGGGGTAAATTCAGACAATGGACTACTATATTATTCACTACTGAGAAGAATGCAATTATCCAGCCATGGAAAGACATGGGGAAGCCTTAAATGTGTATTCCTATGTGGAGTAGGCCACTTTGAGAATCACTCTAATCACATTAGCACAGCTGCTCGTCCTACACTGAATACCTAGGGGTGGGTAGTGTACTGCGCCCACTGTTTCAGAAGCTTGAGAGCTCTGCTGACATTGGCTTTGCGCTGTAAGGACATCGTATCACACTGGTGAGAACATGTGTGGAGAGGAGAACACTGCCTAATTGTGTTGGGCTTTCCCTTTCTCACATGTTGACTTTAAGTCAAATGGAGGCCCTGCAGGGTTGGAGGTGGAGGAGGGGAAGAGAAAGGGCCTTTTTGCCTACTGGGAAATGAGCATGGAAAGTCATAGGGAGGGGAAGAGAAGAAGAAAACAATTATGCTTTTTATCCTGAGCCACAGAGCTAGCACCAGGCTCTGGAGCAGAAAAAACAAACAAAAGCTTTATTTGTTTCCCAAGAAGCACAGCCTACCAAGGTCTCTTCAGGGAAAAGAGGCCTGGAAGATGCCAATTAAGGTCATTTATTTTTACCCACCTCTTGAAAATATTTCCAGTTAAGGCTTTTTGGCATTTACATCTTGTTTTTCTCTTTATTCTTTGAGGTTGCAATTTCAAATGTTACTTACATACTGTCTTCTCTCAGTCTCTTCCTCTCTTGCCCATTTCTTCACCCTCTTCATTTTTAGTGTCACTTTCATCAGAAAGATTTTTTGGATATGTCCCAGACTGACATCAGTAAGGCTTCTTCTAAATTTTAGTTTCACAGAGGCTCTTGTGTGCATTGTGCTATCCCCCACATTCAGTCCCCTACAGTTATAAGTGGAAGACCTTGCTTTTCAAAGCCTTTCTTGAGCTCACAACTTCTTAAGCTTTGAAACAGAACTGCAAAAAATATAGTAAATTCATTTATAAATCTAAGAATTTTTAGATTGAACTTGAACAGTTTGTACTTTGTTACTTTTATTAGCTTACACGTTTCACAAATTAACTGTACATAGAACTCTAGAAACTATATGCAAACTTAAATTGTTTTATGTTTTATAGGGAGTGAAATTTAACAAATGGATATTTAAATCATATAATGTGATTGTTCCCAAATACTTAAGGATATTTTACACATCTGGTTAATTACATTTCAGTGAATATTTTCATCTACAGTCACAAAGTCAGTGTGGTAGGCATCCTGAATGTCAAACACCTAAAAAATAGAATATAGCAATCCTAAAAATGAAATCTTCTTAAACACAGAAGCAATTATAATAAAGCTAATAATGAAATTCACTTATTTATATAACATGCTTTAAAGTATTTCAATGTCTTCAAACTTTAACTCATGAATTTAATGACTAAAATTTATTTAACTATTTAAAATGGATTACAAACAAATGGACAAAATGTAATGTTTCAGTTAAATTCAATTGTCTATTGTGCTAGGTCTTATCAAACATGTTTACAACAGAGCCTATGCAAAGCAATGTAAATTATCATAAATCTCACTAAATTTGCATAAAACTTAGGCAGAACTTTAAATTTAGTTTGCCATCATTCTTTTGGTATGGTCTGATGTTTACATTTACTTTTAGTACAGAATAAGCATTTACATGATGTTCTTTTTTTTTTATTTAATCTTTTATTTATTTTGTACAGGGTCTCACTACACAGCTTGGACTCATAGTGATTCTCCTGTCTCAGCCTCCCCACTGCTGGGATCACAGGTGTGCACCACCATGCCTTGTTTCCATGGCTGGCTCTTTGCAGGGCCAGCATGGCATGTAGTACTAGGGATCAAACCAAGCCCTTGTGCTCACCAGGAAGGCACTTAGACTGCTGAGCTATTTCCCCAACACATTTTAAATATCTTTTAAGAGTATATTGGCCATTCATACATTTTGTTTTTTATTTTTTAGATAATTCAGAGTTTCAAAATAAGATAAGAAATTAGCAATAGTTGTTATATGGCATACTGTTATCTTCAAAGCAGTTATTCAGATTACTAGATATAAGTATGCAAAATTGATCAAACAATTAAGAATTAATTGTCCCTTTCAATAAATCTATAGAAATTTGTAGTACCATTATCTCAGCTATTGTGTGCATATGTGTGTGTGTGTGTGTGTGTGTGTGTGTCTATATGTGTGTGTGTATTTTTTTTCTCTCTTTTTTCTTTCTTTTTTCCTTTAGTTCATCCCAGCTGGTCTTTCATTTGGAGTTTCTTTCCCTTCCAGAATAGCTACTGTACCTTTCAGATTTTATTCCCGCATTCAGTTTCTTACACTAGGGAAAAAATATGATGTTTACATATGGGTGTGATATATTTCACTTATGAATATGGCCTCTAGTTGCAAGCATTTGCTTATAAAAGCCTCTAGCTTATCTTTCTTTATAGCTGAGTAATACTCCATTGTATAAAAAATACCACATCTTTTTTTATCCATTTCTCAGTTTATGAGCAGTGGGTTTCTTTCAAGATTTAGGTATGACAAAAGGTTTTCAGTTTAAAAGTAAGTTTTTGGTCATATTCTTATGGAATTGTAAGAGTTATCTATATATACTAGATGTTAGGCCAGTAATGAATATATGATTT
>NW_004524583.1:685265-686910 GCF_000260255.1 Octodon degus
AAAAAGTATATTTCCATTTTCTGTTGACTTTAAAAAAAAGAGGTTTGTACCTATGTTGTTTATTATTTCTTGCCTATATCTTGTAATATGAGAAACTACTTTGGCAATAACAATACACAATGTACTAACCATTATTACTCTCCTAAAATCTTGTTTTGAGATTTTGTAAGATAAATAAATAAATAAATAAATACAAATGGGAATATAAATTGCATTCTAATTTCTTTACTTTTTACCACAGAATCTCAATTCTGAGTGGGTTGAGAGGGATGGAGTTCTCAAAAACTTCAGGCAAGGCTAGATACTTCATTTAGAAACTTGGAGTTTAGACAAAAGATAATTTGGAACATTTGAACAATATGACTAAGACTTACACTATTCAGCTTTATCTAAACTAAACTATTATCTCAGTAATACAATTACTTTCCTATTTTTTTTTTACCTATTTCCCACTACCAAGTATTTCATTTTAAGCTTTACATAGTTCCTAAAACTTTTTCTAGCTCAACTATTTATTTTAATGTACCTCCTCTGACCCTTGCAGGTATTCAAAATTGTAGCTCTAACAGTAAGGATATAAACAAATTTTATTTTCTTTCTTCCGTTATGCTTAGGGGTCTCAATTCCTATGTCTCAAAACTTACATTGCCCTTAAATTATTCTCTCCTCTTACCAATATTCCTGGGGACTCTATGTAGATCTTCACATGTCTCTTATCCAGGAAACTATTAAATAACTCTGTAGACATTAAATGAGATGACATAAATCATCTCATAAAGCAGAACAAAATCAATTTTCAAATGTGCATCAAATATTACAAGTTAGGGCAGTGAGGTTACAAATGATTGATTTTTTTTTAAAGGGAAAGTATACAACCCTTTTATCTTGAGTGTCTTTAGTAATCTAAAATCATATTGTTTATGAGGACAAAACTCTCCTATGTAACACTTTGCATGCTTTTTAAAATTATTTAGTTTGGAATTTTTAAGATATACACTTAGCTAAAATATAGAAAGAAAAAGATTCCCCATCCCATGATGACAGCCCTGTAATTTTCCTTTGAAAAAGTTAGTAAGTAGTAGATTGTCAGCTTGTGTGGATTAAAATGTTCCTGGAGAGGAGATTGGTTGTGAAGACAATAACCCCATCAATGGCTTCATCCACCTATGAGTTCATAGCTGATAGTCTGTCATGAAGTGTGGCCTAATTGGATAAAATGGATCAATGGAACATGAATCTGCAGATATTATCTGCTCCTGACTCATTCCTTTTAGGTTCATTATTCAGCTCTCAGCTTCCCAGATGCCATGGGGTGAGAAGTTCTTTCATCCAAGTGTTTCTATCTTGGAGTTTATTGACCATTGACTGAAACCCCTGGACCCATGATCCAAAACAAACCTCTCCTCTTTTAAGGTGTATGTGTCAGATATTGGTCATACAAAAGAAAGTTTGACTGGTCCTGCCAAATAGCTCAGTGGATTAAAGTGCCTGCTTAGGCAGCCGCACCAGCAGACATTTGATCCTCAGCATATGGCACGGGCCTCACCTCCAGGGTGCGCTGAAACAGCAATTGAGACAGGGTGTGGTGGTACATGCCTGTTATCTCAGCTCTTTGGCAGGCTGAACACAGGCAGATCACTACAAG
>NW_004524583.1:687010-703262 GCF_000260255.1 Octodon degus
TATATATATATATCCTAGAGTAAGTAAATGAAAATCACCTTCAACTGAAAACCAGAGAATAGAATATAAAGAGAACTACAGAGAAAGGATTGCTAGTGTATTTGAGAAAGTGATCAGGAACAAGTAGAAAGCTATCTTATGACGGTACAGGGTCCAGAGAACACAAGGCTGGCATCCTAGTGAGCCTTCCCCCACCGTCTCCCACCAGCTACACCATGGTGGGGAAGTAGAAAGGGAGACGACCACACGCATAAGGACTCACTTTGAAAAAACCTACTTTTGTCCCCAAAAGAATTAATCTACTCATGAGGGTGGTGCCTGACCCAGCACCCAGACCTAATTACCTTCCACTATCCTTCACTTCTTAAAGGTCCTACCATCCCAATCTCATCACACTGGGAACTGAGCTTCCAGCACAAAAATCTTTAGGGGATAAATTGAAATCACATTCCACCCCTAGACCCCAAAGTTCACGTGTACCTCAGTGTTAAATGCATTCATTCCATGCCAGAATTCTCAAAAGTCTTAGTCAATTTCACCATTAAGTCCACATTCAGAATCTCATCAGAGATTCAAGGCAAAATATTTCCAGCTGTTATCCTTTAAGATAAAATCATGTTACATGTTTCTAAGGTAAAATTGTAGAATAGGCACAATGTAAACAAGCCTTCTTATATGAAAACAAAAGAAGTTATAGGTCTCAGCAAATTTAAAAAGCAGTAAGGTCATCTTTATTTATTTATTTTTTAAATTTTTTTGTACCAGGGATTGAACTAAGGATCTTGTGCTTGCCAGGCAGGCGCTTATGCTGCTGAGCTACCTCCCCAGCCCAGAGAGGTTGTCCTAAAGTTCCCAGACTTATATCCTATGCATGCTGGCGTTAGGCTGGGCCTCCAACTGCTGGCTTCTTTCCTGCATTGACTACGTACCATAGTGCCTGCAGGTCTCTTGTGATGGTGTTGCACACTGCTGCTGGCCCTCCTGGCTCTGCTGTGCTCTGGTAGCTCCACTAGATATTATCCCACTCAGGGCTCTCTGTGGCAGTTTTACACCTTACCAGGGTCTCCCACTGTTGAAACTGTAGCAACTCCATAGCTCCTGGATCCTGTGTGCTTGAAGAACTAACACCATTTACACCTAGGAAGATCTGCTGTTTGCTCTCCTCAGAGTGGTAGCAGGAGCCCTCTGGGTGCCCTAGGACCACAGCGGGAATGACTGCAGAGTGCTTCATTGGCAATAAGGGAGCTGAATTCTGAGGTGGTTGTGGGCAGGGTGCCTGTGGAAAATCACCTTGTGCCCAGGTTCTGAAACCATTCTGCCTCAAAGTTCTGTGGTGCTATGGTGGGAGGGGTGGCCATGCAGATCTCTGGGAAGCCTTTGATGCCTTTGCCTAATTGTTCGAGGGCACAGTGTGAGCATAGGCCAGTTTGCCCATGCAAAGTCTCTTCTTTGTCTTCTCTTTGCCCAGACAGCATTTCCCATTTTTTCCTGCTGTTTCTTGCCTGTAATAATCTTTATCCTTTTCCCTCTCAGCATAAATGGCTAAAAGCACACTCATTGCTTATTTATATTTCATGTAGAATGACTTGTCTAGGTCTAGGGGGGATGTTGGTGGTAGTTTGATAGGGATTGCATTAAATCTGTACAATTTTGGCCATCTTCATGATGTTAGTTCTTCCTAGCCAGGAGCAGGGAATATCTTTCCATTTTCTGAAATCCTCTAACATTTCTGTTTTAAGAGTACTGTAATTTTCATTGAAAAGATCTTTGATTTCTTTAGATTAATTCCAAGCTATTTCATTTTTCTTGGTGCTATTGTAAAAGGTATTGTTTCTCTAATTTCCCTCTCACTGTGTTTCTTATCTGTGCAGAGGAATGCTATTAACTTTTGGGTATTGACTTTGTATCCTGTTATGATACTGAATTTCTGTATCAATTCTAGTAGCTTCTTGGTGGAGATTTTGGGTCTTCCAAGTAAAGTATCATGTCATCTGCAAAAAATGATAATTTAACTTCTTCTTTACCTATTCTTGTTCCTCTTATTTTTCTACCTTGTCTAATGTCTCTAACTAATGATTGCAGAACTATATTGAACAGTAGGGTTGGTAGAGGACATCCTTGTCTTGTTTCAGATCTGAGAGTAAAAAATTTCAGTTTTTCCCCATTTAGAATTATATTAGCCATTGGATTGTCATACATGGCTTTTATCAGATTGAAGTAGAGGCCTTCTCTTCCAATTTTTTGTAGGACTTTGAACATGAATGAGTGTTGGACTTTGTCTAAAGCCTTTTCTGCATCAATTGAGATGATCATGTGATTTTTACATTTCACTCTATTGATATAGTGTATTACATTTGTAGATTTTCAAATATTAAACCATCTTTGCATCCCTGGGATGAATCATACCTGGTCATGGTGTATAATCTCCTTGATGATTTGCTGTAATCTATTTGCTAGGATTTTCTTGAGGATTTTTGCATCTATGTTTATGAGGGAGATTGGCCTGTAGTTCTCTTTTATAGTTGTGTCTTTCCCTGGTTTTGGTATCAGTATAATACTTGCCTCCAGGAATGATTTTGGGAGAAGTGTTTCCTTTTCAATTTCATTGAAGAGTTTAAGGAGTGTAGAGATTATATCTTTTGTAAATTTCTTGTAGAATTCAGCTGTGAATCCATCCGGACCTGGACTTTTCTTTGTCAGCAGGTTTTTTTTTAAATTATATTTCATATTTCATTGGCTGTTATTGGGTTATTGAGAGTTGTTATATCTTGTTGATTTAGTTTTGGTAATTTGTACCTTTCTACAAATCTGTCCATTTCTTCTGTGTCTTTTATTCTGTGAGCATAAAGATTCTCAAAGTAGCTATTGATAATCTTCTGAATTTCCACTGAGTTTGTGGTGATTACACACTTTTCATTCCTTATTGATTATATTTGCACTTTTTTCTTTCCTGCTTTTGAAGATGTTAGCTAGGGGCATATCAATTTTATTTAGTCTTTCAAAGAACCAGCTTTTTGATTCGTTAATTTTTTGAACTGTTTTCTTCATCTCAATTAAAAATTAGATTCTGCTCTATCTTTATGATTTCCCCCCATCTTTGGGGTCTGGGTTTTGTTTGCTCTTCCTTTTCTAGATGTTGGAGATGCAGTATTAGGGTATTTATTTGTTCCTATTCTGTTTTCCTAATATGTGAGTACACAGTGTGAATTTCTCTCTAAGAACTGCTTTCATCATATCCCATAAATTCCAATAAGTCGTGGTTGAATTTTCATTGAATTGTAGATATTGTTGAATTTCTTGTTTAATTTCATCTGTGACCCATTGATTGCTGAGTAGGGTGTTGTTTAATTTTCATGTATTTAGGTGGGTTTTCTGGTTTCTTTTGTCATTTATTTCCAGTTTCATTACACTGTGGTCAGATAATATGCATGGGATAATTTCTGTTTTCTTGCATATACTTAAGCATGACTGATGGACCGTATGTGGTCTATTTTAGAAAATGACCCATGGGCAGCTGAAAAGAATTTATATTCAGATGTGTTTGGGTGGAACACTCTGTATATGTCCATGAAGTCCATTTGTTTCAAGCTCTGCTTCAGTTCTGCTACTTCTTTGCTAACTTTTTGTCTGATTGACCTATCTTTTGGGGATAAGAGGGTGTTAAGGTTTCCTGTTAAGATTGTGATCTTGGATATTAGACTTTTTGTGTCCATTAAGATTTGTCTTATATAGTTGGGTGGTCCTGTGTTTGATGCATACATATTTATGAGTGTTACTTCCTCCTTTTGAATTTTTCCTCTAATCAGTGTATAGTGGCCTTCTTTATTTCATTTGATCATTCTTGGTTTCAAGTTGAGACTGTCTGAGAACAGGATTGCTACCCCTGCTTTTTTTGTTGTTGTTATTTTGTTTTTGAGGTGTTTGAGCATGTAGTATTGTTTTCCATCCTTTGACTTTCAGCCTATGAATGTCTTTATGAGTTAAGTTTGTTTCTTGTATACAGCATATTGTTGGATTTTGTTTCCTAATGCACTGTGCCAGTATATTTCTTTTAATTGGTGAATTGAGTTCATTTACGTTGATGGTTATAAGTGAGATGTTTTGAGTTACAATTGACATGTATTTACCTGCTGTTGTTTACTCCTTTTTTGTCCTGTGTTTAACTGTTTGCACTATTTAGTTGTTTGCTTCTGATCTCATTCATGGAGTTCTGATCATTTTGGTCCCTCTCTAAACATCTTTCAGGAGCCTGTGTAGGGTTGGCTTTGTCATCATGAAATTCTTTAGTTGTTCTTTGTCATGGAAGTATTTCACTTCTCCGTCAAACTTGAAAGAGAGTTTTGCAGGGAATAGTAGTCTGGGCTGGAATTTGTTTTCATAGAGGATGTGAAGTACTCTGCTCCATGCTCTTCTTGCCTTCATGTTTTGTGAAGAGTAATTGGCCGTAATCTGATAGGTTTTCATTTGAATGTGATCTGCTTCTTTTCTCTAGTGGTTTTCAGTATATTATTCTTGTGCCAGATTTCTGGAATCTTGACTATTATATGTCTTGATGTGTTTTTAATTGGGTTGAAGTTATTTGGCCTTTTGGGTGCTTTGGTTACCTGAATGTCAGATTGTTTCCTCATATTTGGGAAGTTTTCTGCTATTACTTCTGCCCATATTTTTTAAATATCATTTGTATTGACTCCTTCTTTCTCATTGATGCTTATTAGTCTCACATTGTTCATCTCTGCATCATCTTGCAGGTGATGAATTATTTTTTTCCTGCATCCTTGTTGTTTTTAAGAGATCTTTTCTTACCTTTTCACTAGCTTCACTAGCATCTTCAAGATCTGAAACTCTGTCTTCACTTTCACTTAAACGGTTTTTCAAGCTTGTGTTTGAGATTTTAATTTCCTCTATATCTCTTTGACTCTGCTTCATGTGATCTATTTCTTTCCTGTATTGCTCATTCAAGGAATCTGTCATTTTTCTAATCTTTATTTCTTTATCAATGTTTTCTTTAGAAGCAGTTATTAATTCTTTTACTGCAGTTTTTTTTTCAGATTGGGTTTCCTCCATATGATTCTGTATTTGATTTTTTACTTCAGATGGTGTGAACTCAGAGATTTCTTTTTATATTTGAGGAATTAATTCTGCTCTGAGTTCCTCTATACCTATCTGCTGTTGTTTCTTTACTTCTGATGCTATTAATTCATACATTTCAGCTGAGCTAGTGTCCTCTGCACTTGTTCTGGGTAGGGCTCAAGGCCTGAGATTGCATTTCGCTCCTTCTTTTTGTCATTACATATAGCACTCACCTCTGACCTTTGCTGCAGAGTTTTGGTGCAGTTATAACCTTAGCACCTACTGAAATTTGGGTGCAGATCTATTAATTTTGAGTTTATCCACTTATGCCTGGCTTGTGTCTAGCTGTTGTGTTCTGCTCCATCCTGCTGCAGCCCTTGGGAGTGAAACCATTGTGCCCCTCTGGCACAACAGTGAACCTGTTGTGCCCCTGGCCCATGGGTACAGGGAAGCACAGAAGCTCTCCCACACACTAGCCAGGCCTGGGTTTGGCCTTGATCTGGGGGCCTGAGAGCATCACAGAAGTTCTCATTCACTTGGTGGGCTTGGGGGCATCGGCTCTAGAGGGGTGGCAGGGTCCTGAGGGCATAGCAGAGGGTCTCGCTCACACTGTGTGCCTGAGTTTTGGTCCAGTGAGCCTTTCTAGATATCGTATAAGACCACAATGTTCAAAAATGGCATTCAATAAAGCCCTAGGGCATAGGTACAATGCAGCCAAATTCTTTGCAGTAATATGACAAGGGTCGCCCTTTAATTTCTAGCAGGCTCATCTTCATTTCCATCTGAGACCTCACCAACTTGTCCTTTACTGTCCATATTTGTATCTGGTCCTAAGTTTTAGCTCTTTCCTAGTCTCCTTGCTTTTGGAGCCTTCACCAAAATTATCTGTGATGCTATTGAACAGCAATGTAGGCCTTTTCCAGTTTGTTTCTCCAATTAAAAACTCATTACTCAATTCTGAAGCTGTTTTCACATTTTCAGCTACCTATAGTGAAACGAGCCCACTCTTTGGTACCAATATCCTGTCTTAGTCCATTATGGGTTGCTAGAACTCAAGGCTGGTTATTTTATAAACAAAAGAGGTTTATTTGCTTTGTTTTTTTGGTGGTGAGACAATCCAGAAAACAGAACCCCAGCATTCTGTCAAGGGCCATCTGGCTGCTTCCAAACAGGATGGAAAGAGGGAAAGGAAGATATTCACATGCAAAAGGGCCGAGCATGTGCTTGAGTTGGCTTTAAAGCAACCTAATTTTGAGATAGCATTCACCCACGCATAGGGCGGGTCCCGTGACCTAGTTACCTCTCACCTAGGTGCCACCTCGCAAAGGTTCTACTGCTTCCATTCCACGACATGGGAGACTAGGCTTCTAGCATATGAACATTTAAGGACAAGCCACTTCCAAGCCATAATAGCTACTGAAGAAGAGGGGTGGAGCTCTGTCTGCCATTACGCACAGGCATCCTGTGGTTGTTTACGGAAAGTGACTGCGGCAATGTGAGCACCCAGCTGCAGGAGGATCTCTGCACATAATCTGAAAATTTCCTGGCAAAAAATAGGGTGTAATGTGCCAAAAGCATGACATTTGAGTTTTTAATAAAATCTGCTGAAACACTCTACAGTGTCTGATCTGTTCCGTGGATATTAAATAATTTAGCTATACTTCAGTGTTTTTAATTCTTTCACATATTATATATAGATACAAATTCCCTATGTTGAAAATGATCACTTATGTATATAGAAAGTGTACCAATAAAATTAATTTTAAAAATTCTTTCACATAACTCAAAGGAGAAAAGTATATGTTATAACATGATCCAGACTATATACTTATGAGAATTTGGTGAAAAATATATGCCTCTATCGCATTATGGATTTCAATAGTTTCCTTTCTTTCTTTCCTTCTTTTTTTTCTTTTTCTTTGTATTTCAGGGAAGGTTCTACAGGGTGTTTAGGGTCTCACTACTAGATCAGACTTGTAGTGATCTGCCTGTCTAAAGCCTTCCAAGAGCTGAGATTACAGGTGTGTGCCACCATGTCCAGTGTCAATTGCCTTCTCAGCATGCTCCGGGGGCAGCATGGCAGGCCTGGGGATCTAATCCCTGGTCCTTGCATCTGCTTGCAGGTGCTTTAATCCACTGAGCCATTTGGCCAGCCCTCGCATTTTTTCTATAGTGTAAAATAGAAACAATTTAAGTTCTTTGGGATTCCAAGATTGAAGTAGTTTTATTCTACAAATATTCACTAAGCATCTTCTATGTGTTCAATTGTAACAAATGGGAAAAAAAGAAAAAGAAAACAGAATGTAGATTATGTTTCATAGGCCACTAGGAACCATAAGACATAAATACTACAGAATAAGATTAAAACAAATCTGTGCAAGAGCTGTGGGATCTTAGCTTGGAAAATCTGAAAGCTCTTTCGGGAGAGGAAGGGTCGTGGCCAGCGTGTGATGGGAAGGGGGTAGGAATTATGTAAACAGCAAGCATGTGCTCTGAAGGTGAACATTCTGCTCCAGATGGTTATTTTTTAGGAGGTGCCACATAGCAGAATTTGGTTTATACAAATCATGCTTTGTTATTTTTCTCTGGAATTTAAACCATCTTATTTATCGCTTCTCCTGGATTTTAGGAAAAATATTTTGGTCATGTGGAATTATCTCACTGTTACCTGCCTAAGAATAAAACCTTAGCATCAAAATCATTTTTTTCAAAGGAAATCACAAAACAAGATAGATTTTGTCAAAGATATGACACTCTAATTTTCTGAAAGTAATTTGTACAGAATCTATCAGGAAAAGCTCAGATCAATCAAACTGGGTGAGACCTACGTGTCTGCGGGAATCTTCATCATTTTGACTGTGTTGAGGTTGCAGGAAACGTGGAAATTGGTTACAGAGATGCTGGCAGTGTTCTGGGAAGAGGGGCTGGCCTGGTGGAAATGAGTGATGCCTTAGAGGGGCACGGAACTCTGGGAAAGGGTGGAGTCAGTCTCAGAGGAAGTCTGGCTCAAAATCTATCCTAGGGGAGGGACACCTGAAATCTAGGTGTGTGTTCGTTAACTTTAGATTAGAAGTTGTAAATTCCAGTCCTGTAGGGGGTTAGTTGGACAACCAAAATAAGAGACGGCTTTCCTATGAATAAAACAGCAAGTTGTGATGCAGGTAGTGGCGCAGTCAGAGCCAAGGCCAGTCTAAAGGAAGTTGTGGGGCTGGCCGGAAAGGGGAAGCTCTGTGACATTAAAAAAAAAAAAAAAAAAAAAAAAAAAAAAGTCAGGGAACTCATAGCTTTGCGGAAAAAAGAAAATTCCCAGATTTTGTTTAAATATTTTGTATGCCAAATAAAATACATCTGTTAGTAGCTGAGATAATCTGGGACCAATTTTTAGCATACTGAGTTAATACACCTTTTCAAAAATTCCTCATTCAAAAGTGAAAGTGTTCTGCTTGGAATAAAGTCGCACTTTATTGTGAATTAGTATATTAGGTTACCTCCCTAATGGAGTAATGAAAGCTAGGTTTTCTATTTCTTCTCTTTCTTTCTTTCTTTCTTTCTTTCTTTCTTTCTTTCTTTCTTTCTTCTTCTTTCTTTCTTTCTTTCTCTTTTTCTCTTTCTTTCTTTATTAAATCTATTTAGTACACGGTCTATAGGGTTTCACTAAGTAGATTGGACTTGTAGTGAGCCTCCTGTTTTTAGCCTCCAAAGTGTGGGGATTACAGTCAAGGGCCACCACACCGGGTCTCAATAGCCATTGTGCAGGGGGGGGGGGGGCGACATGCATGCTGGGATCGAATCTGGGCTTCTGCACTCTGCCTAAGCAGGTGCTTTAGTTGACTGGGCTACCTGGCCGGCCCAGAAACTAGGGTTTTAAAAATCTTTTTCATGGTTTTGGTACAAGGAAAATAACCTATAACATCCTAGAAACTGTGTTTTAGAAGAAAAACGATAAAGTCTGTGAAGCTGTGTGTCAGTATAGATTGAAACACAGGGAATTAAAGGCACTGAGCAAGAAGATTCCTATACATATGTTCTCCTTTTTTTCTTCGTATTTCCACTTGCTTAGCAGAATTGGGGAAGGCGGGAGTCTCTGGCAAGAGTGAGTACTTGGTACTATTTTGAGTCAGTAATAAATTAACTGTTGTTTTCTTTTTTTCATTAAGAAACTCCTGTTTTCTCCCTCCCTTAGACCACTGTCACAAGTCTCTGGGTTTTCTCCCTCCCTCAGAGCCTGTGCTGGCATCTGTCTGGGCTGATCATATGGCAAAGGCTGCATTCATGGGACTTGGAGGGATTAGAGGTGGCAAGGATAAGGACTACCACATAGCAGTCTGCCAGTAGAAATGCCAACCTTCTACCAGAACAAAGCACCAAGGAAAGACTTTGCAAACACTCACACCCAGCCAGGGACTTTGCTACACAAAGAGCATGTGCCAGATATTCAGAATCAAAAGGCTCACTGATTCTACTCAGTGTTTACAAAGTCTTTACAAGCTTTCTACTGACAGTTCCCATAAATACTAGAGAGACCACACACTCTGACTTTTGTTTGGAATCAAAGACCCAGAAGCTTTCCTGGAGGACACAATGAGAAGTTAAAAGGAGTATGTACCTTGGGAAACTTGTGAGTAAATGCTGTCATTTCTAGGCTGGACTTGTGTTACTGGGAGAACCAGGTAAATTAAAGGGAAGGGAGCAGCATGACCTTCAGGAAAGAAGAGCGGCACTACCTAATGCCATGGACATGAAAATAATTTTTTTTTTTCTCTAGACATCTTTTGGAGCTCTTCCAGCTGCGAGGTTCTTGTCCACCTATCAAGTTAGGAGCTCTAAAACACAGATATCAACAATTTATCCCTACACTTCTGGGCCTAATACTTTGAAGTAGAAAAATACCAACATCCTAAAAGGTGAAATGCAGTACAGAGGAAATGAGCATTTGTGTGGGATCTGTGCCAACTGGGCACCAGAATGGGCATTATAGAGTATTGCTTCATCTGCTTATTTAAGGGAGTGGGGCACAACTGTTATTTCAGTGTCTCAAACAGGCACTTACAGTTATGCCTGTGGTTTTCTCATAAACTCAGAAGTTGTCTACAGTATTTTTCCTTCCAGTAAATTTGGTACTGAGGCTACATCTAGGATGCTGTTGGCATTTTCCAGCCTACCTTACTCACTGGTTTCCCTTCATTCCTCCCCTTGCTTCTCTTAATTTAATTGGAGCTAACACAAATGCTACTATGCTAGAACAATGACACATTACATTTCTTCCCTCCAGCCCCAGAAATAAAGAACTTAAGTGCAAAAAATGGTTAGAAATGTTTTCAAAGTTACTAGACTAGTAATGGGCAAAGTTGAGACCCCGTCTCACATTCCTCAGACTCCAGCACTTAGTGCACTTTAACTTTTGGCAAGCTAGTTGGAGAATCCCAGCATTTCTAAAATGCTTTAGAAGATAGATAAAGCCCTGTAGCCTCCTCCGTAATGTCTGAGAAACTAATGATATGAAGTAGTCTGGCCACAACAAATGAGAAGGTTGTCTGGATAAGAGGAGAAAATGAAAAGCATGCCAGAGAGAGAGGGAGAGAAAAAAGGAGAGAGACAAGAGGCAAGAAGAAGAGAGGAGAGGAGAGAAGGGGACAGAACAAGTGCACATACTGGGAACGTTAACCTTGATCTTGGTAAAACCCAAACCCATCACAAGATGCCTATTAAAATATTCTACTAAGACTATAGTTTCTTTATTGTATTTAATTGTGTTACCATGAAAGAACAAACAGAAGAAAACTGTAAATGTGGGTTAAAGTCAAACTATGAAGGTCAAGAACTGCATTTATTTAACCCCACTGACTTTTAAATTTCTCCCTTGTAAAGTATAAATAATGATACAGTCTTATACATTCATTCAAAATGTGAAAGAAAACACTCTGCTGGAGAAGGCACTCATAGCACAACATGGGGATCATAATAGTAAACACATCCTATCCTCACAAAACATTACCTGTTCGATTTTGTAGTTACATTCTAAAATTTGATTCTAGAATTTCATCATTTGTGAAACAACAAGGAGAGGATAAAAAGATAATGAGAAATCTGCTTTGGTGATCAACCACTTCCAACCAAAACTTGAATAGGACTGGATATTCATGTGCTGTGCATTAGAGGTCAGGCTATCATGTAAGAGCTCAAAAAACTATTAGCTTTCTATCCCCCAGGTACATCTGTCCATGGTTTTATCATCTTTGGGCAGCAGTTCTTAACGGTTTAGCAGATTGCCAACTCCTCTGAGATTTACAAGAAGTTATAGTTTCTTTTTTTGATTGTAGGCATTCAATATTATATTTGGTAAATATTTACTGAGCACCTAATCTTCTGTGCAAGGTAATATGTTCAAATCATGCTGAAGTCATAATCTTGAATAATAAGAATATGCTTTCTTGCTCTGAAATGGAGGTCAGGAGAGGGATTTGCACAATTAATTATTCATTTTGGTTGAAATACAGATTCAGAGAGCACTTACAGGCCAAGTTAAGGCAATGCAAATATCTCAACTACTATGGAGACAGGATATATATATATATATATATATATATATATGACAAAATCTGTAGAATTTATCCTCTCTAAGGGAATGGGGAAAGTCAGGCGAAGGAAACTCTACAGAAAGACCAAATTTAGAGGTTAAGGCTTTGAGCTAAAGGAGAAAAATGCATACTTAAGAAATGAAAGACAACAGGTTGTGATGGTCCTGAGTTTTCACACTATCCTCTTTTCGTTCTTTGCTAAGTGTCTTTGACATATTTGTCACAGAAGAGGTGGCATCTATTTCTGTACTTCTTGGTTCTGTGATGGACTTTGCTGCTTTGATAAGTGGTATGTGGGGTCTGTGGTATCTGCCTGTTCCATGCCTCAGTGACTGTGGCTGATTCTCAGACATATGAGCAAACCTAGCAAAAATCTGTATAATAAGGGCCAGCCAGATAGCTCAGCAGATTAAAGCACCTGCTTAGGCAGAGTGCAGAGGCTAGGGTTTGATGCCAGGTGTGCCTTGCTGGCCCCACCCTCCGTGTTCACTGAGACAATGACTGAGACTGGGTGTGGTGGTGCCTGCTTGTAATCCCAGCACTTGGGAGGCTGAAAACAGGAGAATCGCTACATGTCTGATCTACATAGTGAGACCCTGTAGACCCTGTACTAAATACATTCAAAAAAATCTGTACAACTGCCTAGCCAGATGTTATAGGTACCTAGCAAAACTTAATAATTAGTTGTCCCTGGATTTAATGGTATTTGCAACATATTTGGGGCATTAGTAACTGACAAAAGTACACAAGGGTTAGAGGGAGTGTGTAACATGAAACAGGTGAAGTAGCTAAAGGGAAGAATGTTCACCTTGTTAGAGATCTTACATTGTAAGAACACTGGTGAATAGGAGTCAGGGGGATGACATCTGCATTTAGAAATTTTATTTGATTATATTGGAGAGAGTCAATGTCTTGCCAATGTCTGACAAATAAAAATAAAAAAGGAGATGAAGACATACACATTTTATATTTAGAATATAACAGTAATAGAACTTTGATTAATTGGATATGGAAATTATTGGCAATGGTAGTATTAGGTGTGCTTGTCAGAGTAGCTTGTGTGCTGGATGGATGATGATACCATCACCTGTGTGGGAAAACTGAAAGAGGATTAGTTATCAGCCTGGGGAAGATCAAGAGTTCATCTTCGGATCTGTTCCCTTTGAGTTGACTATAAGACACAAGGTATGACTAATAGAGTTGGATATACATACCTATCCTTATAAGAGAGGTCTGAGCTAGAAGTCATAGTTTTGGAATTATGAATGGATAGATGCTTATCAAAACCATGAATGTGAATAACATTACACAGAGGAAGACTATGCAGTGAGAACATATAGCCAAGCTTTCAAGAGCCAAGACAGATAAGGATTTAGGAAGGTGGGCTGGAAAGATGAGAGGTAAATCGAAAGTACAGGTTATCATAGAAGATAACGTGAAAGAAACTTCAGTAGAGATTTCAGTATAAGATATACAGAGAAAAGAAAAATATATCCATTGAACTTATTGATATAGAAGTCACTGGACTTCTCCAAAAAACATACCTTTGTTTACAGTCTCAAGAGGAGCATGGAGTTGTACCTTCCATAAACTGAAGACCAAATTAAAATCTACCTATGGCTTCCTAACAAGGTAATATAACTGGATTCAAAGTATTCTCTCTGTTTTCTTAAAGGCAAGGAAAATATTTGGTTGTTTTAAGGTCAACTGAAATTCTACAAACTTTATATCCACAAGTAGGCTACTGGTCCAAAGAAAAAGGATAGATGAATATACACAAGGCAGCTTCTTTATTTGCCTGTAAGTAGGTCCATTCCTCTGCAAGCATTGAAAACATCTGATAAACTAACTTCAGGGAGATGCCTGCTCTGGTATGAAACTAAATCTGGTATTCCCAATGTAGTTTTCAGGCATGGGTAGCAGTGAGTTCCTCTTTCTCTGGAAACGAATCTTCCTGTTTGGACCTAGCTGTATTATTCTTAACTCACTAAGAAATAATGGGCAATAGTGAGAAGAAAATCTGGGAATTCTGGAGAAGCTGTTCCAGAAAACTACACTCAGAAACGTAAATTTGACAGGAGGTGTTGGAAAGTCTCAACAGACTTCCAACTCCATACAATGGACTCTCTCCTTCCTGATTATTCAACTACTGAGCCACTTTTCTAATGATTGGAGCCAGCTATTGCATAACTTGATTCCCCACATTCTTGAGCAGTTCTAATTATCAGAAAGTTTGTCCTTTTAGTTTTTTCCTGTTAGTTGAAGTCTACTCTCCGGATCATTGTTTTCATTTTCTAGGGCTTCCACACATTTGGTGATCTGAAACAGAAAAAATGTATTCCCTTGTATTTCTCAAGGCTAGAAGTCCAAAAGCAAGAAGCCAGGAGAGCTGCTCTCACTCAAAACCTTCACAGGAAATTTTTTTGTTTGTTTGCCTCAGCTTTTCCATGCCTCCAGACATTTCTTGTTTTATGGCCACATCGTTCCAATTTCTGTTTCCATGGTCACATAGGCTTTCTCTTCTCTATGTGTCTAGAAGGATACTTTTAATTGGATTTAGAACATGCCTAGATGATCCAAGATGGTGTCATTTCATGACGCTCAGATTGCATCCACGCAGAGTGAAATAAACTCATATTGATAGATTTTGGGAATAAGAATATAGACCTATATTTGATGATCACAACTGAGTCCCACCTAAGCCTTCAAACATCACATCCATTTATCCTTTTTACTAGAAATGCTCTTCCATTGTTTGAAGGTAGCTATTTGGTTTTCTTGTTCCAACTAGAAGAAACAATAGTTGGAATTTCTGAAGATCTGCTGTGTTCCAGTCAGGAAACAAAATAATATTGTGTGTGATTTCTATTTTCTTCCATTTCCTTTATTAAATTTCCTTTTTGTGAATTATTATAGATGGTGATTTTTTTCTTCTTGTTGCAGGAAAAGGCAGGGGAATTTAATTGCTATGTTTCAGGTTTAAAATGTTCTCCTAAGTCTCACGTATTCATAGTTGGGGTTTTTGAAGATAACTGGATTGTAAGAGCGTCATACTTAATTCTCTGATGAATTTGTAGCTCAATGTGACATTAGGAAATAGAGTCTGATATGAAGAAGCAGGTCCTTGGGAAGTATGACCTGCAAATAACTGTCTCCTTTCCTGGCTTCTCTTTTATATCTCTGCTTCCTGGATACCGGCAGTTGAGTGCTTTTTTCTCCACCATTTTCATCTGCCATTCTGTTTGGGTCTTGGAGTCCCCAACCAGAGTATAAGTCCATATCCTTATCCCCAGAATCTATTAATATTACTCATTTCTTTATTTTTATTTTCAAAATTCATGAATGTGCATGAATTTTAAGGTTTAACATCATGAGATAACATCATCTTGGATTATCTGGGCGTGCTGTAAGTCAGCTTCTTTATTTGCCTGTAGGGAAGTCCATTGTTCTGCAAGCACTGACAACATCTGGTAAATCAGCTGCAGTAAGATGGCTGCTCTCGTATGTAGCTCATTCTGGTATTTTTGTTCTATTTTCATGGCTAGCAAAGACTTCCTCTTTCTCTGGGAAACTAATCTTCCTGTTTGAACTTAACTGTATTATTCTTACATCAGTAAGAAACAATGGGCAACAATGTGAGTAGAGAGGATTGCCAAATGCTGTAAGTACCCAGGAAATAAGGTCTAGAAAACATACACAAAATCCCCAAGATCACATTCCTATGAGTCACTGCATAGAGTATGTTTTACCAAGCCCCTAGATAGCTGGAAGGCCAATCAAATTGACAGTCTAGCTTGACTGTCTGTTATGGTTTGTGCCTAGTTGTCCCCCCAAAGCCTCATGCAGTCGTGGGCTGGGGACTTCTAGCGTTTGAGACTAATTCATGATCCATTGGGATTATGGTTCTTAATACTGCTGAGATTATGGGTGTGAGTACTACTTTGAGCTTGGGGCAATAGTCTGAATGCAATTTAAGGGAGAGAGACTTCCTCTCTGTTTCCATAGTTGCCGCTACTCTTCCATTTGCTCTCTTGCTCTTTGCCACCACCATGAAAGGTTGTTCTCTGCCATGTGCTGCTCTGTCTTGGAGCCAGCAGAGTATGGACTGAAATCTCCAGTAACTGTGAGCTAAATAAACCTTCCCATCCCTCATTTTGGGTGTCAGGTATTTGTCTAAGCAATGAGAGAAGAGTAACTGAGATACTGTCACAAGATCAAACATGATAAATCTGGAAGCTCTTGACTCACCTATTATCTGGCAGGTGCCCATCTTCTACTCAATGTAAAAAAGAAATAACTGTGATTCAATATAGCAACCAATTCCTCCATTCCTTTTGTGCCCTGAAACACAAGCAAGACCAAGAAATATCTCTGTTTATTCATTAGACATCAACTGGCCATGGACAGAATAAAGTATATCAAATTTTTGTCTCTGGGATAACTCTAAATCTAAGGAAGCAGCCCAGTCCTAGCCCAGGTCCGGTGAGTGTGTGGAGAGCTTCCTGCTACCTTGCACCAGTGGGACCAGTCCCAGCCCAGGGGCAGCGTGGGCCGGACCCTCTCCCACCCCCTCGGGCTGCCCCCCACCACTCCGCCATACCTCC
>NW_004524583.1:719526-734634 GCF_000260255.1 Octodon degus
AGACCCAATGCTATTATGGGCTACTGGACTCTTTTAGAATATTTTGCTGAGTTTACACACCTATAATATTCAACAACGGGACTTAAAAAAATTGGCGTATAACTATGAATATCCATTTTGTATCTGTGTATTCTAAGTGGTTGGGATAGATATATAGTTGCATTCTCTTAATGAATAGAATGATTTTTTCTAATGTGTTTGTAAGTAGGATCACAATTCTGCATCTTGTACAGCAATTAACCACTAAGATGAATATATGCAGTGTATTATTTGTTGAAACTATACTTTTGATTTGATTTGAAACTGTCTCATTGCTATGTGTTTATCAATAAAACTTTGAAAAGAAAAAGAAATCTAAGGAAGCAGATATCTGACTGAGAGAAATGCTCACCAATTAAAATGAGTCTATCTAATATTAATCCTCATTTTTGCTTAGTCTCAAAGTCAAGATGAAACGCAAACTCTAAGTCAGAATGGCCTTGAGTGTGACTGCAGACCTGCCTTCCCTCCTGTCTTCAGGCTCCTTTCCCCACTGGCCATCTCTCAGCCTTCCCACCTTCACCCCACCTGCGCTCTGCATGTGCTGGGCGTGTGGGAATGTGACCACCTGCACTATTTATCAGCCTATATCTCACCAGTGTTCAGGCACATATGATCATTTTCATAAGCCTCTCTAGAAGAAGAATCTTGTCTTATTTTACGTCATTAGAGCCAAGCAGAAAACCTTGTTCATAATTGCTGCTTAAAACTATGTTGGTTAAAACAAAATGACCACATGCATATGCCAGTACTTGCACTTCCTGCTTCTACCATAAGAGCTAAGAGGTTCTCTTTTTATCCTGTTCTGTCCTGCTTCAGTTTCCTGGAGCTGATTCCTCTTTAATTCTTTTTTTTTTTTTTTTTTTGCGGAACCGGGGATTGAACTCAGGCTCTTGCGCTTTCCAGGGAAGCGTTTATTCCACTGAGCCATCTCCCCGGCCCCAAAAGGCAGAAGGATTTTTTTTTCTCCGAATGCCCTCAGGGCAGCTTTGACTGGCTTGAGTTGTGGGGATCAAACCACAGCAACCTGAGCTTGACAGCTTTGTTGAAGCAGCCACTTAAAGAACTGAGCTATGGGGCAGGCCCCCCCTCTTTAATTCTATTTCACTGATCTTCAGTGAAATCATTTTTAAAACGTCAACTAAGAGTGAAATTACTTTCATTATGTTCTTCTGATAGAAGAATGGTATTTTTACATGCTATATGGACCCCAAATGTAACCTCAACCTGCTCTCCCATTACCCTAAAAAACAGCAAAGCAAACAGTTTAATAACCAAAGGGCAAAAGTTAGGTATTATTGCAAAACTTTAAATACATATTTTGCTTATCATTCTCAGATGACCAATATTATTTATTGGTGAAATTTTTAACTAAAACAATTAAACAGAAATTTCTTTTTTCTTTTTCTTTTCTTTTTTTTTTTGTGGGACCAGGGATTGAACTCAGGTCCTTATGCTTACCAGGCAAGCGCTTATTCTACTGAGCCATCTCCCTGGCCCCTAAACAAAAATTTCTAACACATCTAAATTCTTGATTTTATTTTTAAGAACTAGGGATTGAACTCATGCCCTTGCACTTGCCAAGGAAGTACTTATTCTACTGAGCCATCTCCCCAGCCCTGAAATTCTTGAATTTTTGATTTTAAAAAAAGAAATGGTAGTATCTCTCTTATGAAGTTATTGGGAATGCTAGACATAATCAGTGATCCAACTAATAAATCTTCATAATCCCTAAGTTGAGTGAGTATCATGTCACAAAACCTAGATATGGCAAGACTTCTGTCTTATTACCATCATATTAGCTTATGGATTAATTTTTATTTGTTGTTCATTTTCCCTTAAAGTAGTTTAAAAGTATATATACTTAAAAAGTAGTAAATTGGGAAAATTGTAAGCAAATGAAGGGTTTGTATTCCTATGTTAAGCATAATGTTAAATACAAATTCATCAATAGAATATCATGTTTGATTTTTACAAAATATGTTAAAAGTAGCTATTCTTGGAGAGTAGAATATTAGATTAAGATTTTGGTATCACTCTTCTTTTTACTCTTTTTTACTTTATAATTTTTTTAGAATGATTATATATTAGTTTCATGATCATAAAAATAATCTTGATAGTCAAGATAAGAAGGAAATTAGTCACTTAGATTGTTAGAATCAGAAAAACAAGTCTATCGGTTCCTTCAAGAAAATGACAGTCTGTCCAGGACTGGTTTTCCCCTGGAAAGCTGAACAATATAGTGTACTTTGACTTCAGTATAATTTCATAGTATAATATGCTAACAGTAGCTAAAAATACTTCCTGTATCATAGTTCCCAAGAAGCAGAAGGAGCAAATAATTCTATAATGGGCTAAGATTATGTAACTTAAGAATGGATGCAAGGAGAATGCTTTTTTGTGTCTTTGCTCAATAAATCCTGAGAATCACTATGAAATAACCCAAGGAGAATATAAAGTCCAGAGGCTGGGACTGGTGTGAGAACACCCAGGTGGAGAAACTGCTCAGGACTGGCTTGAATCTCCTGCAGTATCTAAGAATGGTAAAATATGTCTTTAAAGTTCTGTGATACTGTTGTATAGACCTCCAGAATTGCTGAGGTATCTGGCCCAGATGGTTGATTTCCCATTTTACCCACTTTAAGTGATAGGCATATTGTAGTTATACAGGAAGATGGAGATCTGGTAGAATAAATGAAATAAATATCACTTTGACCTTTTATGTGTAATAGTGCTCATTGATATAGTAATGAAGTATTGTTAGTCAAAACAGTCACTATTATCATTGTAAAACTCTGCCATACATATTGTGATTGTTAGGTATGAACCTACACAATAAACCAGACATTCTGTTGCAAGTAGATTTTATTGGGAGCAGCAAGCAGGCTGGCTGTCTAGAGAACCAAGACAGCAGCGAATAAAGGGAAGACAGGAGATTTTATAGGATCTTTTAGGAGGGTGATCACAGGCTGGAATAGCTGAGGGGGAGCTAATCTTGGAAGGGCTACCTGGTCTGTGGGGGACCTTTAATGTTAACAAAGGAGAGTTTCTGTAGATGCTTGCCCAGGTCAAAGTCAGGTGGACCTGTTCTGTGGTTTCAGGTTTAGCTCTGTGTGGGGCCAAGAGGGAGAGAGTTTGGGGGAAGGGTGCCTGTGAAAATTTGAATCCTGACCTATCAGTGAATATCTGATAAATGCTGTGCATTTGTTACCCAGGCTGCTCTTTTGATTACCATAAACACTACTGACAGAAACACATATGTAATAAAGAAATGCAATGTTACCTTCTAACAATGGTATGCTCAGATAATTATATGTTTATTCAGCAGAATATCTAATAGAAACATCATCTGATGACATCAAGAATTCTAACTCCATCTCTGTTAAAACAAGCCAAGCATGGGCCCCAAACTTATGAAGTCATTTGTACTCTTTCTCTTCATCTTTTTTCTTTAACTGCTATTGAAATGTTCTCTGTGTTATATTTACCTTTTGAAGCTAGATGAGAATGAATGGAAATTCATTCAGTCTGGTTTTAAAAGTGTTCACTTCACAAGTAGGTCTTGCTTTTTGTCATTACCTTTAACCACCCTAGCCAAGAATGCACTTTCAAAGTGAGATCTGTCTTTCTTTTCAGTATAGGGAGCTGGGGGCTCTTTGCTGTAAACAATCAAAATAATTGAGGCCAAAAGAAATCCGTGCACCAGAAAAGGTGTTCTCTAGAACTAAATACAATGTCAGAACTGAACATGTTATCTATCAAACGGAATGTTTATCTTTTCACTGCCAAGGACGCTGGAACTAAATCAAAAAACAATGCTGGGAACAACTTTGAACCTCCCACAGGGGAAAGTGGTTTAGGAAAGTTTTGGGTTCCTGTAAGGTATGGTCCTGATGCTATATATAAGCTTAGGAAATGGTTTCTCAACTATACCAGGTTTCCAAACCAGATTCTGTCATACTGCAGGAGTCTTTGTGACATTAGGAGATTCTACTGCCTGATTTTTTACCTACCCCATGATGATATTGTGTAAAGTTGTTCCCATCATTGTTTTCTTGGCTTAGCTCCAGCGTCCTTGGAAGCAAAAAGATACCCATTTGGCTTGTGATGTCATCTACCTGTAATGATAGTAGGGTTCTAGTGGTGGTGTTGTTTCTAGCCCTAAAATCTACAAAGAGATCCCTTCTAATATTGACTTTCTAGGATCCGTTGTCTTCCACAAAGACTCAGTAGGCCTGATGCTATGTGGTTACATAAGAAGTCACTATGCCCAGTGGCATTGTGTTGGTCAACTCTGTAGATAAACTCCCAAGACTATATAGATCTCAAGTTGTCACCGATATTTGTTTGAACAAAATGTTTGGGATATGATTTCTGATGGCACTTATAGTCTAGAATCTGACCAGATCAAAAACAATGCTAACCTGATATGTCTAGAGTTCTGTAAAGGACTAATTCTCTCTTTTGAAGAAGTTTATAAGTTAAAGTTACCTCTAAGATGAAGTAGTGCACTTCCTCTCCCCCAAGTACTTCCAACCATGTCTGAGCCACCCTTTATTTGGTCTTGACCTCTCATTAACACTTTTAGACAAATAGAGAGGAGAAATACATCCTACAATATCTTTGGAGTATGTGGGACAGTCCTATTATGTATTCAATATACTTCCACCAGACTGCTTTGTTTTCTGTTGATTTAATTAGCTGCTGAAATTGTAGTGTCTCTTGATGTCTATCAACTAAGAGTCCTCTGGCGTCTTAGTCAGCATATTAAGGGTTGTCTCAGTTACTTTTTTCTCTCATTGCTGGGACAAAACACCTGACACCAAAATTAAGGAAGGAAAGGTCGATTTAGCTCACAGTTAGTGGAAGTTTCAGTTCATACTCAGCTGTATCCAAGGCAGAGTGGCACATGGGAGAGAGCAGTAGTTCATGGAGGCAGAAACCAGCAAAACAGCAAGAGCAAAAGGGAGGAGCAGGGGCAGCAGCAGTGGCAGAGAGCAAGCCTCTCTACCTTCCTTATACTGAATCCAGGCTGTCTGCCCCTGGGCAGGTGTAGCACTCACACCAGTAAGCCCAGCATTGGATCATAAATTAATCACAATCTCTAGAAGTCTGCCGTATGACTGCATGAGGCTTTAGGCATACAGCTAGACACAAACTATAACAAACATTTAATTACAGCCATCACTTAACCTATTTTTAAATGAGAGGTACATGATGTCTTTGATTTATAAGAAAGGAAGCCAACTTGTGTAAAAGTTAAGAACATTACTAGATACTGAGCTGAACACTTATACCTGATCCAGAATTGTGTGGTATTTGAATTGCGTGACCTGAACAGCTGGACTTCACTGCCTCTTTGCAATTGCACTGGAAAGTGAAAGGTACCTCAGAGAAATACAGCTCTTTCCAAGCTCCAACTCTTTTTAGTTTGAAAAATAGCACAAAATTGTGTACATTCATGGTGGGCCATGTGGGGGGGTTTGATATATTTCAGAGTAAAATGTTCCACTATTTAGATAAATATGAGTCTGATTACAAACATCAAGGTATTTGTTGAGTTTTCTGGAACCTGTGTCTTTCCTTCATGGAGTACTATCACCTCTGTTTAAGTAACATAACTCTCCAGAATAACCAAAGGTGACAATTTTGTCAGTTGCTTCAAGTCATCTAGAGGCTCTCTGCCACCTTGGAGGTCACAACTGTTCACACTCCAGAGGAAGATGACAACATCACAGTGGGAAAGCCAATACTCCAGAAACAGGATTTTGATCTATTCTTTGCAAGCTGTTTTTGGCCTTATCCTCAGCACAAGGAAAGATCAAGTGATCCCTGGTGGTGCACTCCAATCTGCTTTTTTTTTTTTTTTTGAAGAGAAGCCCAGCAAGTTTTCTCTGCTCAGCCAAAATGCAGCTCCCACCATGACTTTCACTTCCTTCTCAACTTCTGAACAAGGGTGGCATTGACCATGGGGTTGCAGAGAGGTCAGAGAGGCCACTGAGGACTAGAGGCCTGCTTATGCTGTCTCAGTGGAAACTTTAATGTCACAGAGCAGACAGAAATCAGCACTTTAAGATGCCCATGTTGGGGAACACACCCCTTGGCACTTGAGCCTTAGAGCCACCCAGAGAGACAGGAACTGGTATACAGTTGAGGAAATGTGAATCTACAGAGATTACCTGGCTGGCCCATGATCAAAACCAGTAAATGCCAAATGGGGAACACAAAACTCTTTCTTTTCACTCTAAATTACTTTAGTTTTCATCTTACACCTTATGACTACCAGTTTCTACAAGTCTTTTACTACTCTGTAGTTTAATGCTATTTTCCCCAAGATCAGAAAGGTTGCTCACTGCAAAGCTGTCTGACCTCCTTCTCATAATGTATTAACATACAAATACTTCATTCAAGAAGTATTTGTTGCCAGGTGTGACATTGCATGCCTGTAATCCCAGTACTCTGTGAGGCTGAAGGAGAAGCAACACAAGTTTGAGCACAGCTTGGGAAATTTAGTAATCTAGTGAGTTCTGTCTCAAAAAAAAAAAAAAAAAAAAAAAAGTTTGAAAAACTGCAGATGCAGTCCAGTTTAAAGGCCCTAGGCATACAAAAATTAACCAGTAAAAATCTCCCTGCCTCCCTATAAAGCTTACAACTTAGTGGAAAAATAAAGACAATAAATAAGGCAAACAAATAAAGTAATAGTATATAAAATGATGATGTTATCAATAGGGGAAAATGAAGCAGAAGATGGGGATAGGCCATTTTTGTCAAGGAAAATAGGGGTCATGTGCTGCTACTGTAGGAAGCACACTATAGAAGAGAAAATGGCCAGGGAGATAGTTCAGCAATGTAAACACCTGCCTGGCAAGTGCAAGGACCTAGGTTCGATCTCTGGTACCACATGCCGTGTTGGTCCCCAAGCCAGCCACTGAAAGTGGGTGTGGTGGCACATGCCTGTAGTCCCAGCACTGGGGAGGCTGAAAGGATCATTACTAGTCTGAGCTGCATAGTGAGACTCTGTACCAAATACATTAAAAAATACATTAAAACACACACACACACACACACACACACACACACAAAGATAAAACCAAGTGTCAAGGACTTACAACACAGGTGGGATAATAAGGATGCTGGTGATCAAAGAACAGTAAAAATGGATTTCAAAGTATCATGGGGGGTGGGGATGTGTTATTTCAGTGGTAGATGATTTGCTTAGCATGTGACATGTCCTAAGAAAGGAAGGAAGGAAAGAAAGGAGGGAGAGAGGGGGAAGGAAGCAGAAAGAAAAAGGAAGGAAGGAAGGAAGGAATGCAGGAAGGAAGGCAGGAAGGCAGGCAGGCAGGCAGGCAGGCAGGCAGGCAGGCAGGCAGGCAGGAAGGAAGGAAGGAAGGAAGGAAGGAAGGAAGGAAGGAAACAAAGAAGAAAGAAAGAAGGCAGGCAGGCAGGTAGGCAAGCAGGCAAGCAAGCATCCCAGGTGTCTTCAAGGCCCACATAAAGACTGGCTACAACTGTTTGTGAATTAGGAAGCACTTGGACAGGAAAGGGAGGGGAAGCAAGAAACCTCAGGATGTGATACTTATGTGCACCATTTTCTCAAGATAAATATAATTATTATGTATCAAAAACATCTATCAGTAGAAGAATGATATAATTTGTTTTGACGTATCTTATAACAGCCAGGTTTAGATAAAATCAGGTAGAGAAAGCAATAGCACAAGACTGATTAGGAAGCTGTTGCAACCTAGGAGAAAGATAATGATGGTTAGGCAGGAGTTTGGATTGGAGCTAGGAGGTAGACTCTATGTTGATAGAACAAAGAAGATACACTGACAAATAGGATGTAAAATGAGTCCCAGTGGTATCTGGAGAGCAGGGCAGGATGGCCAGGATGCCTGGGAGTTTGAGCTGGACTTTCTAGTGCTGCCTGAAGAAACATTTATGGTACCACCTAAGGTCACAGAAAAGCTTGGGAACTCATTTTTCTCACTCACACAAACAGGAATAAGTAATTCCTCACCTCGCAGGGCTCAAATGAGTATGGTGTCTATGCAAACAACCAAAGAGGAATCAGGTGCTGAGATGAACATTGGAATACTTTGAGAATCAATTAAAAATTTAGAAAAGACAAAAGCAGTATAGCTGTGAAGAAATAACTTTGAAAGCTTTATTTGAAACGATAAGATCTTTTTATCTTGACTAGTTAGAACCATAGAGTAACGATGATGAATCGATGGCACACATGTTATGCTTTTCCTTTAAGACAAAAGATGTTAATGTAGGTTTGCTTTTTGTTCTTTTTAAACTAGAAACCCCAGTAGTCAAGTTAGTTGCAGTGTTGGCATTTTGAGATAAATAAGTAGGTTTGGGGTTGAAGTTTTGTTTTCAGTCTCTAAAACATTTACCATCAATGCCATAGAAGTAACTTAGTTCAAGGAAAATTTTTAATCAAAGCTGATAATTTCTAGTAGTAATATGGATTTACTTCTCTTTGAACCTAGATTTGTGAATGATCTTGCTATGACAGATGAATATCTATAAGGAAAATAAAACTCCCAAATTGTTTCAGTTTTGGTTTTAGTTAAGCACAAAAAGCTTCTTTTGTTTTCCTATCTAAGTAGGTTTACCACTAGCCTGGAATTTTTCTGAAATTTTACTAAAAAATGTGACTGTATCATTTGAAGTGTCTCAAAAATTTACAACTTTCCCAGGTTTGTTTAAACATTCAAAGTCTCAGCTACCACTTTTTAATTCACAAGTACCAAAAAGCACTTGCAATTGAAAGTTCATGACAAGTATTGGAGGGTTGCTGAGCATCTCTGAGGGGGTGAAGGAAGGGGCTTAGGGGAGCAGGCGAGACTGTGGTGCTGGGGCTGATCCAGCGTCAGCAGAGGTGCATGCTCTAACTTACCCTCTTCATTTCTCTACAACCTTCCCGAGTCCCATCAAACATACCAGACCCAAATCCAAATGTCTCAAAAGTAAATGATAAGCCATTTAATAAGCCACTTTAAGTTAAGCTATTAGTGATGAATAGGAATTAGTCCCAGGGTTTTCAAATGTCTCTGAACTTAAAAAGGAGCTCCACAAAGGCAAAGGCCTAAAAAGAAGTGCAGACTGAGATGTAAATGTTCAGGCACTGTGAGTAGTCTAGATGAAATTACTTTGAGAAAGACTTGTGAAATCTCATAAGATAGTGTCTTTTGCATGTATTTTAATTCATCAGTGTTTAATATTGTATGCACAGCCATAGCATCAATATGTGATTTACTCTTTTCACTCTCATTCTCTTTCAAGCATGCTCTGGAATTTTCTTCTTTTATTTTCTTTCTTTTCTCTGTTCTTCTTTCCTTTCCTTTCCTTTTCTTTTTAATATGTATTTGCTACAGGGTCTCACTATACAACTAAAACTCATAGTGATCCTCCTGTTTCAGCCTCCCCAGAACTGGGATTATAGGCATGCACCACTACGCCTGGTCTTGGAGGCTGGCTTGGTGGGACCTGGGTGGGGCCAGCACAGCATGTGGTACTGGGGATCGAACCTGGGTCCTTGCTCTTGCCTAGGTAGGTGCTTAGATCACTAAGCTATCTTTATGGCCCCTGGGATTTTCTAGAAGCTATATGATTTATGATGTTGGCTAACAGAAACAGCTAACAGAAATGCAGGTTAGTCATTTTTATTTTTCAAATATATCAGTTTTTATTCCAAATGTGGTACTTACCAACAGATATAGTTCTCATTACAAAAATGCTCACCTGCTTAGGCAGATGTAGGGGATGAGGTTGGATCCCTGGCCTGCAATGCTGGCCCCACCCCCAGGGTATGCTGAGATAGCAAATGAGACTGGCCATAGTGGCATGCACCTATAATCCCAATGTTTGGGAGTCTAAAAAACAGGATCACTACAAGTCTGATCTGTGTAGTGAGACTCTGTACTCAATACATTTAAAAAATGCTCTATGTGAGTCTTTGATATCTTTACATGCTTAATGGGATCCTGAGAACACAATATTTAAAAATTGCTGCATTTATTTATCTCGTCTGACCTAGCACCAGTTCAGCTGAAATGCCAGAAACATAGCAAAATATAGTGATGATTTCCAATATATGCAGAGTTGTGCGAACCAATGCATTTGCATAAGTTTACAGTATCTAAAAGAAGAACCAAGAAAAGCAAACAGATGAAAGTACCCCATGACTGATGGTATCATGTCAAAAGGACACAGGCACTGAATAGAGGGAGCTCACACTGTCCAGAGCAGGGACTTTTGGGGACTTTGTGATTCATCAGAAATATCAACTGCATCATTCAGACAGCAGGAATAGAAATAAGGGTTTCATATGCAGAGAAAAAAATGTAAGAATTATAGTTCATTTCTACATTTTCCAAGAGAATACCATAAATCAAGTATTTAGAATTGAAACTTTTAATTGTCAGCATTTTAATACAAATGTAAGGAATGACACAGAATTAAATAACTCATAAAAATCTTAAATACTCAATTTAACAGTGAAAATAAACATACACTTTAATTCCTAGGTCACTGAATAAAGACAGAAGAAGCAAAAGATAATGAAAGAAAATCCACTAATTAGGTCTTACAGGTATTTATGAAATCATTGTTCTATTAGTTAAAAATATTTTGAAAATAAAGGGATTGTATGTTCATACTTGCCTGTTCCTCTTGTGAAAAGCTGACTCATGTGAAACAAACAAAGAAAGCCAGGAGATACAAAGCGTAAATTGGCTGACAGCTTTACAGGAAATCTCTTAAATGTTTTCATGATACATTTTCATTATATTAGGGCTAATTTCAAAATGGCCTAAAATAGGGGGGTGGTCATATTCTGAGACAAAACAACAGGGAAGCATGCTTCTTTTAAATTGTGAGTTATTGTCTAACCCTAACATTTATCCTTCTATAAAAGTAAGGTAAATAAGAGGGTCGATGTTCTTTCATATTCCGTCTTTGATGTAATAAACCTTACAGCACATGAAGAATGGCAGGGAAACCAAGCATTGTAGCAAGATCAACCCTTAGCAAAACAGTGAGCAGGGATGGGACTAGATAACAAATCCCAGGCAAACAGACTCATTGACCTAAGAATAAAGAAGAGACATACAGGAGACAAAACACCAGCAGAAGGTGAAAGGAATGTCTCATAAAGGTTCTTTGGACCTTACTGGATTCTTGCCTCTTTTCACATCTTCCTCAGCTATTCTCTTGTTTTCCTGTAATTACATCAATTCTGAGAGCTGCATGGTAAATCATTTGGTCCAACTCCCTTCTGCTCTAGGTAAGGACATGGAAGCTCATTGAGGTAAAGTCATTACCATAGGGTTTCCACCTATAGGAGCCTTGGTCAGTCTGGGAGAGGAGCGCTCCAAGTTCTAAGTCCAGTGCCCTTTCAGGATCAGTGCCACACTGCTTTACACAATCAAGTCCTACAACAGACCTGACAGACAAATCACTTCATGTTGGAATTCAAACACTGTGTAGCTTAAATGGCAGTGAAAAGTCAGAGATTTCTTGAAACACTTGCTTCTGCCTTGTTTGCAGAATGACCTGTTTTCTTACTGCTTTCCTCCTCCATCAAATTCAAGTAGACCAGGGAAAGTCTTTCATGGTTCTGTTAAGTCCTTTAGGGCTCTGGATAAAAGAAAGACCAATATGTTAACTTTTCTGTATTTTTTTCCTTCTCTTCTTTTTAATTCTTCTGTTAGCTTATTTCTTTTATTTTCTTGGAATTACATCAGTTCTTAAAGCTACATCACAAATTTTCTAGTACAGCTCCTTTATACATTGGATGAAGATATTGAATATTTATAACTTTTATTTTATTTTTTATTTTTTTATAACTTTTATTTTAAACAAGAGGATTAAGAAAAGTATAACTCTCCTAGAATACATTTCATTGGTAAATATAAGGATGTAGAGATCCCTAATCCAAAGCAACGTGAGTGGACTATGACTTTCTTGCAAATAACATAGCCCAATCCCAGGAAATAATGGCTTGAAGAATCACCTAAGACTACAAGTAAAGAGACATGTTCAACAATGCCATATTATCTAAATGCATTTTATTGACAATACCTTGAGCTTTGTTTCTTAGGCATAATAATTTGCTGAATAGACAGATTGGAGTGATACTAAGGAAGATAGTTTTCAAGGAGTACTGCTCTTCTAACACAGAAACTGGGAAGATGCAGACCTTCCTTAAAGGCACGTAGAGAATGAAGTAAAAGACCTAGAGTTTTATCTTGACATTACCTGTCACTCTCTGTGTAATCTGTACCAGGAACTGTAAAGAACTATTACATTTTAGAAAGAAAACAAACTTTGTAACATCAGCTTTTGTTTCCTCTTCAAATTATTATCTTTTACTATATGTTATGTACTATTTCCTTATAGATACATTCTTATAGGAGTCCCCTCCAGGTTCTCTTCTCAGTTCAAAAAGTTAATATTTGCAATCCCAAAGATACGTTATTGGAATCCCACCAAGTTAATTCCCACCTACCACTCCCAGTGCAACCCATGGGGAAAGAAAAGACAGTAAAACATACTTATAATTACTGGGGAGCCAAGGGGCCCTAAGTCCAGCCATGAAGATGGCCTTCCAGAACCAAGAGGGTGACCCAGGGAGGCACCCAGGTAGTTTCAGTAGAGGAGTGGCTTGAGGAGGAATGACTGAGAATTATGGGAAGTAGGTGAGTACTGTGAGCTGAGCTAGGTAGGTGGCCTACATTTGCCTCTGCATATGCACAGAAAGTAATTTGCATTATGCTATTGAGATAGTATCTAACTGGGGATCTGGTGCTCAGCCAAAATGGAGACAATTTCTCTTCTTTCAAGAACAGCTGCTCAGGTGGTCCTCCATGCATTCTTATGTTTAATATGTATCCTTATTTATTACTTCACTCATACTTTCTCTAACTTTGGTCTGTAGTCTCCATCTGAATGGCAATGTACTGTGTTAGTCAATGCAATATAATTCATGATAATTACAATTTGGAAAATTTATTAAAAAAATAAATCTAAAATGAATAAACAACTTCTGTGTTGTTTAGTTTCATCTTTGCTAAGATTAAAACAGCAACATAGTCCTTATGGAATGGTGTGAGAATTATATTTAGTAAGTTTTTTCTAGGATGCCTCCTTGTTGTTTGGTCACATGAAAAAAATTTAAGAACATTGTTTTTGTCTTTCATATTCAATCACTTTCTTACCTTCAAAGTTTTCTTCTCTGAAATCTAACACTTCTGGCTCTCATTAGTAGTACTACTTATTTTAGATTACCAGTTAACAACCAAGCAACTTAGCTTTTTATCTGATCTAACTATTTACTGACTAAATTTCAGATTGATTATCCAAATGCTAATGCAATTTTTTAAGAGCATTAAGATAAGTTGTTTTTTCCCCTTATTTTTCAATCTCTTAACTCTGTGTTTAATTGTTAAGATTTTGTATTTGGTTAAAAAAAATCTTCCTTTTTCTAAAATAGTTTCCATACTGCACATATCTTTATGATCCCCTCCCTCCAAAAGGAGAGGCCTTTCATGCCTAGAAAGCCTGACTGTTTTGTGGTGGGGAGTGGGGCTAGGAATATCTGCTCCCTTTTTCAAACCAGATCATCGATGAACCTCCACTGTCATGAGGGAAAAGAAAGCAGGGGGGGTGTGTTTAAGGTACGTGGAATAAAAGAAGAAAGAATTGTGCAATGAGAGAAGAGTGCAGCTAAGTTGTGTAGGGATGGGAGAAGAACTGGAGGAAAACAGGAGTCAGTGCTGCATGGTGACCTGGGACAGCTCTGGACCCATGGCCACTGGCAGCCACATGTTCTCCGTGACATCTGGAAGTTTTGGCTTCCTGGAAACCTACTCACACACATTTCCACAGTAGTAATTTCCTTCTTTCTACCCTCTAACTTGTGCTAATTTTAGTAAATAACTATTTTCCTCATTCTAACACCAAACCGCCACAAAACCCAAAGCTCTAATCAAAGTAGTTCACTTTCTTTAGAAAGAAACCAATAACATTACAACTCTAGGTCTTACAAGTTTATTTCAGTACATTGACTTTTTTTGATCCTGACTCCCATGTCGGCTTATTTTCACTCTAAATGCCTCTCAAAACTGTCACCTCTCCAAATGCTCATGTCCAGATATCCAAATACTTTCAGATTATTTCTGAGCTCTTTTACCTCAATGCCTGCCTGCTATAATTCCATCATACCCCACTTACCTCTTTAAACTTGCCCTTCCTCTATTATTTGTACCATTCATGGAATATACATGCTGATAAGTCCAAAGGGGACCCTTAGATTTAGTAATAATGAAAGTAAGGTTTATGGAAACCCAGTATGTTGCATGGATACTACTGGCTTACATTGGTGCTTAAATTGTTGGTAGCTTGAAATCAACCTTTGTGGGATATTTGTTACACAAAGGGTAGCAAAAGAAACCTCATCAGCTTTCCCTCAAGTTGTTTTTCCATAATACTACTAGTATTAGGCACTTACAGAACTGTATATATTCTCTTTTTAATCTTCACAATGTTCTTATAAGATACTTCAAACCATTATCCCTACCTTCCAAGTGAAGATGGACATAGGTTAACTGCCTTACCCAAAGCTACATTGTGCATATTCAGAGACAGAATTGGATCCACATCACTGACTAACTGGTCATAGTTCAAAATAAAAATGACTAAAGGGAAAATAAGTAATCCTGTACACCACTTATAATCATCCTTGCTGAGACTGAAAGTTAAATAGAAATTAAATATTGTATTGAATTTGTTGATTATTCATGTAGTCTTGGTTGAATTTTAATTTCACAAGAGAAATAAGTTCAAACATTTATAATATAATGTGATGATCATAGTAACAATGTCTTTTTTTACTTGAAAATTGCTGAAAGCATAGGTTGTAAATATTTTCACTATAAAAAGATGAGCACATGAGAAATTGTGGCATTTATTAGCTTGATTTAGCCATTCTACATATATATATGTATATATAGATATATACATATGTATATATACATATATAAACATCTTGTATGT
>NW_004524583.1:735334-767686 GCF_000260255.1 Octodon degus
GATATATATATCTTTTTTAAAAAAGGTATTGTTATGAGAGAATGGTTCTAATGTATATGGGCTACTAGAATCAGTTTAGTTCTACAGGTAGGAATTTTAAAGATTTTTAAGAATTATACAGAAAATATTGAGATCTTAAAATCAGTAACAGCTTCATAACATGATTCTGGAACTAAAGATACAGAAATCTTCACTTCAGTAAGTTGTGATAAATAGAGAAAGATCAATTTAGTTAGGTATAATGTCACTATATACAGTGATAATAGAATTTTTAGTCTTGGTCTTCCTTACCTATCTATGACTATAATATTAAAACAAGTCTGAATTACTTGCTTCAACAATGCAATTGGAGAGAAGCAGGAAATATGCAAGAACTGAATCCAAGCTAAAATAAATGGGTTTTGAGAATTTACCGTTCGTGATGACTAACTGGTGAGAAAGGAAAGCAGAAGTAACACTTTGGCATTATGGCTTTGAAACATGACACAATCTTGAAAGATCTTTAAGAAATGAAATCTTTCCTTATGGGAAGAAGATTGGAAACTAAGAGGACAGCCAAGGTGCTGTCTTCAGAGGCTATGTGAGCAGGTTCTGATGTTCTTTGATATAGTGTTACTGTGAACAAAGCTAAGGACATTGAATTATACACAAAATGCTTACATTGGGGGATGAGTTAATAGCTGTCCCTTTATGCAGCTTACATCCACTTTTTGGTAGCACTTGTGCTAGCGTATTAATGGTCCCTTCAAATGTCCACATCCTAATTCCAGAAGCCTGTGAATGTGTTATTTTACATAGGATAAATTTAAAATCCTAAAAGCAAGAGATTATCTTGTATTATATAGATAGGTCAATACAATTACTTGAGTCTTTATAGTGGAGTGAGGGAGGCAAGAGAGTCAGAAATTGATTCAGTACAAGATAGACCTAACTAGCCATTGCTAGCTTTGCAGATAGAAGAGGCAAGAGCACATGAAATTTCTAGAAGCTGGATAAAGAAAGGAAAAGATTCTTTCTAGAGTCTCCAGAAAGGAATGTAGCCTTGCAGATACCTTGATTTGTACCCAGTGAGATCCATGCTGGACTTGAATTTCAGAAATGTATGATAAGAAATTTGTGCTGTACATAACTATGTATGAAAATGTGGTGAAAAGCAATAACACATTAATAGAGCATGAATTAAGTTTCCTCCTTGGTTAAGCCACACTAAGTGCTTTCATGAGGTAACTCAATCTTTCCCAGCTTAAAAACTAATCAGTTTGCTTCTCCTTTCAGTGGGGATAAAAAGTTGAATCTGTTCTGAGCCAAATTTCCAACCTAATCTTAAATCAACCAAAAGAAAACATCTGCTCAAAGTGTGTTCAGAAAATTAGCTTGATTGCCCAGAATGTAGATTTTTTAAGTTGTTTCCGAGGAACATGTAATCATCGGTGGGCTGACTAATGACAAAGGAAAGATTGTTCTCAACCTCAAATTTAACTTCAGAGTCCTTTAAAGGCAAAGCAGAAATTTATGACATCACTGAGTTTTAACAGAAAAAAGTATTATGAGATGGTGGAAAATTTCCCTAGGAAAATTTAATTTTTCTTCACTTTCTATTTCAGTAATAAAGCATGGGATTCATGAAGGAAATAGGCATATTCTTTGAAAGTTTATTAGTCTTATTGGGATACTCTCTGGGGAAATAATTCTGGTGACTGCATCAAGAATGGTGTAAGAAAGGCCTATTCATGCAACATGTTTCCCAGAGTGTAGCTTTCTAGCATAAATATAAAACCTATTAGCTCAGCAGCATAAGGCCTGCCTGGAAAGCTCAAGGTCTTTATCCCCCATGTCACAAAACAAACAAGAACCTATATCATGCTTTCTGTTAAAATGCACCTGTAAGAAGAGTAAAGGGAAACTAGCCTCTAGACAAAGACAAGGCCATGCATGTGAGATTATTCCTCTAGGCAGAATGTATTTGCTTACACTTTGCAATGAATAGTGACTATGATCTACAATAGGCTTTGTTTTGATCATTTAACAAACAAAAGTTGACTTTGCTTAACAAATTTTCTTACTGGCTACTGAGCAGCTCCACAAGAGAGTTCTTGGTCCCCTGTGATAAATTCAGGTACATATTCATCTTCCTCCTCTTCCTCATCTCACTACTACTCATTCATCTTTCTCCTTTACTTTACCTTCTCCTCCCCCAACTCCTCTCTGTTCTATTTTGTCACTTCTATTTACTTCTAGTCACATCACTATTTCTGAGGTCATCAGGTCATTAGTACCTAGGTGCCAGTTTTGGTTAATCATATTTTCTTGCCACCAAAAAGTTTTATGTTTTCCAAGGATGATGGAAAGAAAACAAAAGCAAAGGTAAGGAAAATAGAAGGTAAATATATGGGACTATTCACCTTTCTCAGAAATTAGTCATCAGGATTTATTAGTTGAAGAACAAAAGTACTGCTATTTCCTATCATTTTTACTTTCTCACAATTTTCTATATAACTTAAGGTTTTATCTTAATGAACTGTTTCCTTAATTCAGCATTTAAGCCTTCAGCATAATTGATGATTGGTTTTACTAGCTGTAAGAACACAAAATCATATTTAGTGGTTGTTAAAACTTTTGAAATTAGTAGAAACTCAACTCACTCAAAATATGCTGTTGAACATTCACAGAAATTGAGTGAATTGGCTGTATATTATGAAGACATCATCTGTGAATGGCAATCCTAGTGCCTACAGGATTCAACAAAGTTGAAGTTTTCATTTCATAAATTAGGAAAAACTATGGCAGAGACAAACTGACTCTTTTTGCTTCAAGAATTAGATAAGACATTGGATAAGTTTATCTTCCAGAGAACCTAAGACTTGCTTAATGAACAAAGGACAATCATTTTTCAAATAGCCCTGTCTTGTGGAATTTACCTTTTGCTTGAATAGACTGTATTATAAGACTTGTCCAAGAGGGAATTTTCAGTATGAATTTAGATGATTTTACAGTTTCCAAAAGATCAGTACAATTGGTACAGATTTAAATGGGTGTACCTGATAATAATAGTTCCTTTCAAAGGGTTGGCCAGATACCTCAGTGTACTAAAGTGCCTGCTTAGGTAGAGCCCAGTGGCTGAGGTTTGATCCCGCATACCATGCTGGCCCTGCCCCAGGGGTGCACTGAGACAGTGATTGAGACTGGGCATGGTGGCACGCACCTGTAATCCCAGCACTTGGGAGGCAGAAAACAGGAGGATCACTACGAGTCTGACCTAAGTAGTGAGACCCTGTAGACCCCGTAGAACCTGTACCAAAATACATAAAAAATAGAATAAAATAAAATAGAAATAGTTCCTTTCAAGTTAGTGCACCACAGAATCAGTAAGGATGGAAAAACCATTGTGACAGAGGTCAGAAGAGAAGATTTGTAGTCCTAGCCTGCTCTAAGGATCTGTGTAATGCTAGAAAAGTGGGCTTCTCTAGGCATCTGCTTCCTAGGTAGAAAAGTGAAATGCTTGGATAAAATAGAACAAAACAAACTTCTACCTCTGATATTCGGTGCAGTGATTATGTGTTCTGGGGACTTAAGTTTACATGCAATAAGATTATCCACTTGTAATTGCCTCTCTCAAACAGAACAAATTGCTTTATCTTTTTTTTTTTTTTTGTCAAAGAGCCACTGACACTGAAGAGCTGTTCTTAGCTTGTAAATTCATAAGAGTCAATCCGGTGTTTATATGATTATGCAAAATAAAATAACAAAAGTAGCCTAGAACCTGAAAGATATATAGTCTATGAAATTTAAAATGAAAATGGCATTGTACTTAAGGGATATTTTTAATCAAAATCTGAAATAACACTAAAAGTAAACATTTATTTCTACCCTGACCCCTAAAGTTCAGTCATCTGAGATGGAGGGAACTCCCACATTAGCCCTTAACTCCAAGAAATTCCCTTTTCAGGTACCATAAACTTCACATTTACATTTGATACCTTACACTGTCCTCAGAAAACCAAGGCATTTGATTTTTTCAGTGTAGGTCACATATCTTGTGTAATGTCTCATATCTTAGATCTGCCATTTTTGAGATACTGAACTTATAATAGAAGAAATGGAATTGAAAAATCATTTAAAAATATATCCATTTTCCTCCTCATTCATTCATTAGTCAATTCAATAACTTAACATTTATTGAATGCCTACTCTGTATAAGATGCTGCGACAGATGTTGCCAGGAATAAGGAGAAGTCTGCAGCCCGAAAGGGCAACGACAGGACACAAGTACTGTAAGTGTGGATCACCTGTATGTTGCCGATTGTGTTTGAGACATCAAGGGAGTGTGACATAGGAAGTGCTATTTAATGAGTGATCGTATTGGACAATTTCATAGCCTCTTACATGGGCATCTGGCTTGTGGAATGCTGTAAAAAGAAGAAAGATTGTCCTTATTAACAAGTAGAGAGCACCCTGAATGGGTGCCAGACTTCTTTGTTTCTGCCATCAAATGACCCATTGTGACCAAATGAACATTCTCTTCACTTCTTCTCATGAACCCCTACTTGCAACTTATACAATAATTAACATTTAAAATTGTCATGAAGCATTTGAAAAAGGGCATCAACATTTTTATATTTTGAAAACAACGAACAGAACACACTTTTGCCATTCTGTTACTTTTGTTGAGGTAACCCTCAAATTATCATTTTTAAAAAACATTTAACTTAGTTCACTTTTCATATTTTCTGGGGTGACTCACCTCGGTCCTGATTCCGATGACATTTCCAGTATAATAAGATTGAGATTAAGACCAGGAGAATTATCAGGGAAACAATGCTTAACAATAATGGAATTGAAAACCAAAAGCCTGTGGACAGTAAAAGGAAAAAAAAAATGCAGTCACAGGAGGGAGTGGCTGAGGCAAAAAAAGATAAATCAACAGTTATGATGACTTTTTACTGGAGTTGAACTTTCAAGTAAAGTTATCTAAAAATACATATCTCATGAAGTCTATATTCATCAGCCCATATAGTTGTATGGCATGTCTTACTCAGTTACTACATAAGTCTTCACATTTAATTTTCAAAATATTTCAACTTAGATACTCTCATCTCTCATCTGAATACTAACTAACCACTTCAGACACTGCTTAGCTTCCATGGCTTCTGAGATCAGATAAGATCTGGCACATCTACTGGGGGGGGGGTCCCACATACCATGTCATAATAATAGCTAGCAGTAGTCAGAGATTATTATCTAACAGATAACAATAAAGTGAAACTGAGCCTCAGAGAATCTAAGTGAGCTCAAAAATCAGTGTAATAAGCCTGGCCAACGCAGGAAAATCGCTGTGAGTCCTAGACCAGCCTGGATTATGTATCGAGTTGAAGGTCAGACTACACTGTGTAATGAAACCCTGTCTCAAACAAAACAAAATGAAACACAACAAAACATCAGCACAGGAAATGGAAGGGCCAAGACTTAGTCAGAAGTCTGTCTGCCTCCAGAGAGCACCATTTTTGCCATACTCTCCATTAGGGTAATACGTTTATTGAAAAAAATGGGGAAATATGGAGAAGTAAAAAAAGGAAAAAAGAAAGAAAGAAAAGAAGCTCATGATTTCAACTCTCAGAAATAACTCATCTCAATGTTTTTATTGTATTTCTTCAAATCTATGTCTTTGTTATTAAATTTCTTTCCAGCAGTCACTAAATACAACCTGAACTAAATTTCAACTCCTGGTGTCACTTTATAACACACAGGCAAAGGAAAGACTCCCTGGTTTGGAAGAGCCCAGAATCTTCTCCATAATGAAATTATGTCACATCTCACACTTTAACAGAAAGCCTTCACATAGGGATTTGATTCTACAGTTCCAATGTTTTGATTAATGTTTTTTATCATGAATGATTTTTGTAGATGTTCACAGAATAAATATTATACAGATGTTATTAAACAGTATACATGATATAAATCAAATTCAGCATTCCAAGAAAAGCAGTTACATTCCTTTCAGGTTCTTGTTTTTCAGGGAAATTTACTTTTTGCTTTGCATAAACCCAAGAATCTCTTCACAAATACCCAAATCTAACACAGCAAACTTTACTGACTAAACTTAACTAAGTACTCACATTCTGGACTGTCTGTTTTCAGGGACCTCTAAAAATGCCTACAGGAGGCTGGCCAAATATCTCAGCAGATGAAAGCTCCTGCAAGCAGGTGCAGGGGCTGGGGTTTGATTCCCGGGCCTGCCTGTGCTGGCCCAGCCCAGAGCACAATGAGATGGCAATTGAGACTGGGCGTGGTGGCACACGCTTGTAATCCCAGCACTTGGGAGGCTGTAAACAGGAGAATCCCTACAATTCTCCTGTTTACAGGAGTCCAATCTAGTAGCGAGACCCTGAACTCCCTGTAGACCTTTCCCTAAAATACAAAAATACAAAAATTAAAAATTAAATAAAAAATTAAAAATAAAATAAAAATGCCTACAGGAAATGTTCTTTAGAGGCTATTATTCCAAGAAGGCATAGATCACATTGTTCCATCTTACTGTTTTAAGGATAACCTTCTCATCAAAAAGCAATGATATTTTAAGGATACTTATTATTGAGCTCTTCAACCAGAGTTGGAGCCTCAGATCTACATAGGCAAAGTAAATGGTGGCTGTCACTATAATAATTTATCTCTAAAATCACTGCTCTCTATTCTCTTCTGTGAATAATTCTCCTACTTTGTGTTAGTCAGGTCCAGCGATCACAGTCTAAATGGAACACAAGGGAGTAAAGGCAGACCGGAATGTGAGAGAGCTTGTTTTTAGAAGTGAGAAGGTGTATCGGAGCAGCCCTGTCCTGATATAGATGATGCACAGATGTGGCCACACAGTTTTGTCTCATAGAAACCTTCACTCCCCTCAGACTGAACTGCCACCGTGCATCACAGCTTTTTTATGGAAGAATTAGCATGCAGTTCACAAATGCCCAGATACTTTTCTATATTCCCTAATACACTGGAGGTTCCCTGAGTGCAGGAACTAAATATTCATCGCTGTATTTTTTTTATGTTCAACCCAAAATCTGTCATACAATAGTCAGCAAATCTTAGCAAAATGAAAGAATCGAACACAAGAATGGATATCAAGAAAAGCATTTCACATTTACCAAAATTCAGCAGTCCCTTTACCTGTGATTTTACTTTCCATGATTTTGCTTACTCATAGTCAACTGTGATTCAAAAATATTACATAGGAAATTCCAGAAACAAACAATGCATAAATTTTATTTATTTATTTATTTATTTTGTGCAGTGTCTCATTATGAAGTACAGACTTGTAGTGATCCTTCTGTCTCAGCCTTCCCAGTGCTGGGATTACAGGTGCGCACAACCATGCCCAGTTTCAGGGCTAGCATGGCATGTGGTACCTGATACCAAACCCAGATCTTTGCACTTGTCAGGCCGGTGCTTGTACTGCTGAGCTATCTCCCCAGCTCCACAATGCATGCATTTCAAATTGCACAATATTCTGAGGGATATAATAACAGCTCACAGCTCACACAACTCTGTTCCATTCCACCTTTGTCCAGTGTATCTCTTTTTTTGTACTTTAGGGAAAGGTCTACAGAGTGTTCAGGGTCTCACTACTAGATCAGACTTGTAGTGATCTGCCTGTTTATAGCCTCCTAAAAGCTGGGATTACAGGGTGCAGGGCTGGCATGGCAGGCCCAGGGATCAAACCCCTGGCCCCTGCCCCTGCTTGCAGGTACTTTAATCTGCTGAGCTATTTGTCCAGCCCTTGTCCAGTGTATTATCACTGTATATATGACCTTCCTATCACTTAGTAGCAGACTTGGTTATCAGACCAACTGTCACAGTGTCACAGTACCTGTGCTCAAGTAACCCTTATTTTACTTAATAATTAATCCAAAGCACAAATATTTATGAAAGATATTATTATTATTGTTCTATTTTATAATTGTAGTTGCTAGTCTCTTACTAGATCTAGTTTAGGAATTGTACTTCATCACATATATGCATACACAGGACAAAGTATCATATAGAAGGTTCAATCTTATCCATGGCTTCAGGCAACCACAGGGTAGGCTTAGAATGTATGCACTGTAAATAAGAGGACATGACTGTAAGATTTTATTTATTTGCTTTCTTAGCTCTCTTTTCTTACTAATCTCTTTCTTTTCTCAGTTATCTTCTTTGCTGAGCAGATGGAAAGCCCAAAGGAACATCTACCACTTCTCTAATAGATATCCATAGGTACCATCACATGCATCTTTAGGCAGCTTCTCTTACCTTTGTTCAGAACTTCCTTGTATTCAGTCACAGCCCCCAAGTGCAGGACCTGGCAAATCACCTCCTTCCCAACCTGGCTCTTGGCATCTTTGACCCGGAGGATGCTAGTGACAGATGTGGTTCCATTAGGATGCAAAACACTCTCAGTACTATTCTCAAGCCCTGACCCAGCGACCTTCCAGGAGACCACAGGGGCTGGGCGGGCAGTGGCAGAGCAAGTAATGTTTAGTTGATCTTCAAAGAAATCGTAGTGAAGAAATACTATGGGCTGCACTGGGGCGAAAAAGAAATATGGCCTACAATCAGTAAAACACCTAGCCTGAATTCTGAATTCTCCTCACAGCAAGATGTGACAGGTAGGTAGATAACATGGTACTTGTCATGGTGCAGGGTGGCCTGGTCCAAACCTGTGGTTGGAAAAGCAATGTATGTTGCTTTTCTCCTGCACAATTGACTGGACAGCCAGGAGGCATGGAGAAGTCATGTTACTCTTCTTTCTCAAGAAGGACAAAGAATAATTATTCTATTCCCTTTTTGCAAGAGCAGTTCAGCTTCTCTGCCTTCTTCAAACAGCTAGATAATAACTCCCAGCCAGCACTGCATCTACCAGAAGCATGACAGCAGGTAACAGAGCAGAGAGCCCAAAGAGAGATTGCTGTAGTGATCACCATTTATGCTTGAAACTGGACCAGTGAGTGAGCGACAAAGAAAGACACTTGGCGAAAGCCTACTTGGGTTGACTGGCCAGAAAAATCAAACTAGTCAGGGGTACCTTGCAGATCACCTGATAGAGTTAAGGGAAGATAATTGACTTACGAGAAAAAGAAAATTTTCAGGCCAGCTGTAGCTTGTTCTCTTTTAAAAGTTCACTGATTAATGACTTGATCTTCCCTAGAGTACATAATTTATCTCTGCCAAGTAGTGCATGCTGTTCTTTCTGTGCTTCACTTTGGAGTCCACATAATAATTACAGAATAGTAAATGAAAGCCGGTTTGTGCTTTTAGGCTTAAGAGGTAGGTAGAGAGCAAATTGGAGGGAGTGGAGCTGTGGAACTTCAGCCGCACCCAGAAAGGGCCAAGATTGTGACTAAACACCAGAAGAAGTTGAAAGTGAAAACAGGCAAATATGATTATGTGGCCAGACTAAGTGGGAGGTTCCCTTAGGGATTCAAAGAATGGTTTAGATGAAAGGTGTGATGAGGAAGAGTGGAAGTGTGGAGGAGAACAGTATTGTTAGAGGAGTTTGGTTTTCTGAGAAAAATTCAACAGCTTATAAGCAAGGGAGGGGAGTAGAAGAAAGATGAGGAAAAAAAAGAGGAACAGAAGAAAAAGGAAAAGAAATGAGCAAAGGAAGAAAAAAGAAAAAGAAAAAAGAAAGGAAGAAGAGATGATGAAATGGAGGGAAGAAAGGCAGGAAGGGAGAGATGGACAGGCAGAGAATGAAAGTGGAAATCAAGACAAAAGACTGACAAAATTCTGCAGAGAGGCCTCATTACAGGCAAAATAAATAAAAGAAACTTGGTTTTAGTGTGGGTACAACTCCTTTGTATTCTTACCTACTTAATTTTCTTTTCTCCCACAGCACTATTCTGGGCATGGTCAAAATCTCAGCTTTAATATTTAATATTAAATATTAACATTGCTAATAATTCCTGCTAATAAAAATGTTTGTTTTCTCCCTCCTAAAACCACTTTAATGAGGCCAATTGGTCCAAAGTCATACTTTATTTCTAGTGACTAATCTTTTAGCTCAGCTGCTTGTCAGTAAAGAGGAAAGCAATCTCATTAAACTTATTGGATTTTAAGAGAGCTTATTAGCCAGTTGCATCCCTAGCTGGCATCATTTCCCATGTGAGGAGCCTTTGTCTTGTGTCCTCTTATCTATCCTGAAATAGCCATTTTGGAGCAGAATGGAGGGTACCTCCACCCTTACTCCATGCTAGCCTTCATCTCATTCTGTCTGTAAACCCAAAAGGTTATTATTATAAGTGGTTCTAGAGATAATTTGTTACATCATACTTATTTTCTGGAAAAAGAAACTCATGTGACGAGAACAGGTAGGACCTGTTTAGGGTCATGTGATTGCTAAGAGCAAAGCCAGTTCTAAATCATATTTCTGCTTATGGAGGATTTTTTCCTTCATTGTTGTCCTCAATTTTGTGTACACCAAGATATGTCAGAGAAGAGACAGTCTTAGCTAAATAACTCGGTGTTTACCACACGAACACTCTAATGAACTATAATAACAGCTACAGCAGACATGAAAAGCTAAGTGTCTTCCATTGAACCTTTCTGTAATTAGAAAACTGAAAAACTAGGCACTATAACATTCCAAACATTCTTGGAGTTAAAATATTCCAGCAGAAACAATGGATTCTCAGAGATTCTCACCATAGAGGGTAAGGCAGGCTGTTCCTGAGATCTTCCCAGAGCCAAAGGTGTTGAAGAGACACATGTAACATCCTTCATCCTCCAGTGTTGCATTCCAGAAGGTGATGGCTGATTTCTGAAGTCCCAGCTCAGTAATGTTCACCCTGTTCTCATAGGCGGGCTGAACCACAACCCCATGGTTCTCACTGTAGGTGATCATGTTTTCCGGGCTTAGAACCTTCTTTTTCTGCCAGGTCACAATTAAGGCTTCCTGGGAAGTCTGTAGAGAACATCTTAAGGATGCAGGTGTGTTCAGCAGCTGTCTTTCATCCTGGGTCACCACTTATATTATGGTATCATGAAAGAAAACATATTTTAGAACTGTAATACATACATGCACATATTTTCTTGATAACAAGTATAAGGCATGTCGAAAGTGAAAAATAAAAAATTGCAAAGAAGAACACAAAAAAGGATTTAAATACCTAGAGTAAACAAATGTAATTTGTTCAATCTTTAAAATGTAGAATATCAGAATATAATAACAATAAAGAAAAAAAATGCTCAGTGATGTGAAAGTTTGAAGACTTCTGTAGGCTGGAAAAGAAGTAGAAGAAGATTAAAGATAAAAACTTCCAGACAAGATAGAAAACAAGTTTGAAGGAAAGATCAAGAAAGTGCCAAAAGATGAAAAGTGGAGTGATTAGTTTGTTACCCTCCCCATACACACACCTGACAAAGAAAGAGGAAACAGAAGTATCTGCCTATGGAAAGCAGAAGTGAACACAGGCACATAAGACAGAAGGATACATTGCCCAGTGCTCTGGGAGGCTTATTGCTCCTGACAAGAGCTTAAAGCTTTCATGCCCAAATGGCAATGCACGCATATGCCATTTTTTCATTAAATGCTCTGGTACTAGTTTCCTCTCCTTTGCTATGGTAGCCCCTTACGTTATGACAGACAACATAATGGGAAATCCTCCTACAATAACAAATAGCCATTAGCAGAATAGATGCCATTCATGAGTAAATTAGTAGGCAGGAAGTCCATGCAATAGAATTCTTCCAGAACGTACCACAAAAGGGTAAACATATGAAAGATTTTTTTAAAAAATGAGTAGGTTTCAAGATTCTAACATCAGTCCAATGGAACTTGTTAAAAGGAGAGGAAAGGAAGAAGGAAAGATAAAAGCACTGTAAGGAGGAAAAAAAAAGTCTGCCCGAACAATTACCCAACAGCACCAGGAACAAGAAGAGGGGCCCAGCAACAAATTTCTAGGCCTTCAGTGTGGTACTCAACTGGAAATTGAATGACACCAGCCGTTGAAATTTTCAGGGCAAAACTTTGGGGGAAAAAAAAAGAAAAAGAACCCCATTGCATTTAGAATGCCAAGTAGAAAGGAAGTCAAGACAAGTGTTCAACTTTTGGGTGATTTCTTTTTTCTCTTCCCCCTACTTGACTATGGAAGTATGTTAGAGGAACATTTACAGTTCTTTGCTGCTGCGTGCAGTTGCTTTGATTTTGCCAGTCAATTGGTAAATCCTGCTGTGGACAGCAGGAAGCCCGTCCACCCTTCCTCCCCTTGCCTTCCCTCGTTGCTGGGCAACATCCAAGTGAAAGTGATTTTTAATAAGAGGCCAGAAGAGTTGGGGGAGTGATCTCTCACAGAACAGAGCAGGAAAAACTAGAAAATTCAGCAGATAAGCAGACAATGCAGGCACATTTCTTTTGGCATAGTAAAGTGAATCCACGTACCCTCTATATTTCATAATTTTCTGAGATATTTTTTCTGAAAAAGGACAGCAAACCATATTTTAAGGCTTACTGTCAGGTTATCTTTCAAAAAAACTGTATCCACTTATACAACTGCAAGAATGCCCTTGTCCTCCTAAAGGCAGGATTGTTTTTTAAGTTTTTCAATTTAGCGGATGGGAACAATATTACATTTTCATTTGCAGAGGATATTTCACCTAAGTCTCGCTCATCTATGGAAACAGTTTCTAAATATCAAATTGTTGTTCTGCATCAGATGCAAAAACTAAATGTGGAGAGTGGCAAGAAGCACTCCCACTCTTCCAAGCAAGCTCCATGCTTCAGCAATTCATGCAGACAAATGGAACCAGGGCAGTATAAACAGCCCGCGGCCACCACAGACTCTAGGTTTGCTGGACCCTGGGCAAGGGGGTTAAGCATCTTTTACCTTGCGCTGTGCACAGCACCACTGCTGCCAGGCCCCAAAGAAGGCAGTAGGTAGACAGATGACAGAAGGACCTCCTGGACACCTGAAAACAGAAAGCAAAGTTCAGAAATGGGATTTGCATCTGCATAAAGCCAAGGCAGCGTCAGTCTTACTACCATTTCAGAGAATATGTCAGTTAAGGTTTTACCTACCACAGAACCTTGGTTTTGTGGAGGCAGGAGGCATGGTGTAGTTCTTTCATAACAGCAAAGTATCCCTTGAAATCTCAGGTCTCGTCTCTAAGCCAACTTGTTAAGGGAAAAGTCTCAAAGACCAACTGGGGAAATGAACTGCCTTAATTAAATACAGACATCCAGGGGGTACCAATGGCAGAAAGCACCCCTCCTACCCAGTGCACATCTGCCAATACTTAGAATGTAAGTAAACCTGCAAAGTGTACATGATTCGCACAACTAAAACCACCGATATCGATTGGCTTTGATTTGATATTTTCCCTTTATTGCTTCATTTCCATGGGTCTGTGCAGAAATTCTTTGCCTTATTACAAGCAATGATGCTACTAGGGGAATGTTTTCAGCATCATCTTGCTATACAATGAAGGCAGGATATAGTACTTAGTTCAACTTTTCTCTAGTTGCCTCATGGATCTCTTTACTTTGTCTATATGTACATCATTCTAAGGAAGACTAGAAAAAAGGTAACCTTTCCTCACATTTTCTCCATTTTTTTCTATAATAAAGATATATAAGAAATATAAGCTTTCTGTACTCTTCTTTACCTACACTTCATTTTAATATCATGTTGCTATTCTGTTCCAATTAGAGGTAGAAATTTAATTTCAATGTCACTTCACTTTTGTCATTTCAATCTCCTTCCACCCAAACACTCTATGAATGTCCCAATCTCTGACATTTATTCTACTTTTCTGGAAGCTTGTACAATGCCAAACTGTGGGACAGGGCTACTAATATTGTTTAAAGCCATGTACACAGCTGGCCTTTACTAAGATAGCTGTGTTACCTTCAATCATCAGGGTTGTTGGTTTGTGCCAACAAGGGAATCTGGTATTCTCTCTGTAGTTTTGGCTTCTCCCGTAGTGGCCAAAGTGAAATTCCACAAGATTCTGCCAAGATTCGTATGTACATGTCTATCTACACTTTACTGTTCCTCTGTCCCGGCGGATAGGCATGCGTGTCCCACACACTCTCAATGAAATGAGGCACAGATATTTTCTTTTTTTTTTTTGGATCTCGCCCTCCAGTTGCTGGTTGTATTTTCCACTCTCTTCTTTCACCTAAATTCCGTATTCCTAGGGGCCAAGCACAAGGCTTCTTTTTCAGAACGCAAACTGGTATCTGTCCACAGGCACAAGACAGTTCCTCTTTACTCTCCCACCCTGGAAAACACTTATCTCCTCTTGGGTCAGAAAAACTACTTCCTCTAGCATCCTGAACTCTTCCAGAGAACTCTTTTTGGCGAGAATTTTCTGTCCTTGGCCTCTCAGCACTTAGCTTTTTAAAAGGAATTCAAATGGTTCAGCCCATATTATCATAAAAGTTTAGCTACTGAAATTTATTATCTGCATTTCTGGGGTAGTATTTCTCTTTTAAGAAGATAGACACTTAGCTATATGGCTTTAACTTCAGGAGCACAAAATACATGTGTGGAGTCAAAACCCATATAAGATAATTCATCAAAATTATACTTTAGTTTCTATCTCCCATGAGGTAATTAAACTACTAATGAAAACAATATCAGCATTTATTGAATACAGACTATTCTTAGAAATTAAGCTTTGGAATATTTTTAATATTTCATATAAACTTATGAAAGAGACATTATAATTATTGTTTCCAAAATGAAGAATATAAAGCACAGAGAATGTTCCCAGGTAGGAATCAGCATAGCCAAGATTTAAACCCAGTCAAGATTTAAACTCCAGTACTCACAACCACAAATTCCACAACATTTGCCCTCACTTGTGTATAGTTTTAAGAGACAGACACACAAATACAAATTATGAAATGATGTTACTGTCTAGGACCAAGTTACTGTCATAAGGGATTATTAAACTCATTCATACAGTAGTCCCTGCTTCATTGTCCTAGAAAAATAGTCTAAATTCATTTTGAAACTGCTATCTGATAAAAGGTAACTAGGCTTTCACAGAGCCCAGCAATCTGTGACAACCACTGTGTAGTTTTCTAGAAACTTCACTGATTTAAAATATATACATATACATACATATATATATATATATATATATATATATATATATATATATCCCATCCACATCACGCTTCCGTCTTGGCTCCCAGCTCCCACCATCTGCCGTTGACCCCTACACACACATCCTCCAGTCTCAGTCACTCTGCTCTCCTCAAACACAATGCACTCTACATCCTTTCAGTGCCCTGATGTCACTGAGCGCTTCCCTGCTTAAACACCGTTATGTTTTCCTTCTGTCTCAAATCTTCTCAGTTGAATGAATAGAGACCAAAAAGTGAATAAATAAATTTCTCAGTGATACTAAACTCATTATTTTACCCAGAGCAACTTTTCCTTTAGACTTTTTCTTTCCAGGCAGTCAAATCACCCTTTTTATTTTCCCTCTTCTGATTACATGTACTTAGGCACTACACTGCCAGTGTGTAAATGTGCAGCCCTGCTCCTTATGTTCACTCCCCTACCCTCATCTTGTGATGCTAGGAATTTGGGCAGTTGTCTTCTACCTGGTCTTCTACCAGTATTTCTGCTTTCTCAATCACAGACTATCTCTATCGAGTTTGAGCTTATGCAAGGCACTCTACCAGATGCTTTGGAGACAATGAAAGATAAGGATTACAGGCATGCACTCCCATGCCTAGTTTCGGTGGCCAACAGGGCACCCAGTGGGGTGGGGTGGGGTGGGGGCACAGCATGTTGTACTGGGGATCGAACCCAGTTCTTGTACTTGCCATGTAGGCACTTAGGCTGCTGAGCTAGATGCTTAGATGTGTCAGAACTGTTGGTGCTGTAAGCAGATGAGAGCCTGTTCACCGTGTGTCTAAGGGGACTTACCTCCCTTTGTCCACTGTCCTACTGCTTCAGTCCACTGTCAGACTTGAGGGAAGATGACCTCCTTCAAAGTGCAGCCTGCCACATGCCCAGGGCTTTGGAACACTCTCCCCAATGGTTCTCATCATCTGTCAGGCACCACACACCCGCCCCTCTGCCTTGTTATTGGGAAAAAAATCAAATACTAAAATATGATCTGATAGTTTTAAAAACACTGTTCTCACACTATACTAAATTCTTAGAGTTGGGACATTGGCTGTGTGTCTGGCAAGAGAAAGACTAATTTGACTGTCTGTTTTTCCTATTGTCCAACAAGGATTTTAAAAGCCACCAAATCTTGTGTTTTCCAGGATATCTTGATCATTTTCTCCTTACTTCAACTGTTGCCACAACAAACCCAGGCCAATTTTGAATGTAATGTTGTTAACAGCTCTGCCTAGTCCTTGTTTCTGATACTATAACTTGATTCTCATTTCTAAACTATTGGACTATAATGACTTAAATGGCCTTGGTAGAGGGTCAGGATTACTGTGGAAGGTTAGTATTCCATTGGAAGGAATCTCATCACTTCATTTTCAATGTCTGCCTTAACTAAGCCTTGTTCTCCCATTCCTATTAGACACAATGACTTCTCTGCTAGAGTTCATTTTCCCAGTACCCTAAACTTTATAAATGCTCTGAATTTTCTCTGAGATTGCTATCTTCTTAACATATTCTTCTTCTTACAAGCTTATAATCAGGGAGTAAAGGCAGAATCTTTGAGGATCTGAACATTTCTATTCACCCCAAGGATTTCTCTTTCATTTTCCTGTCCCTTGGGTGTACACTGATTTTAATATACATTTGAAATACTCCTTCCTTCTCATTGCTTGCACTTGTTAGTTGTAGTTAACACATGCCCTTTTGTAAAAATCCCATGAGCAATAGCTATGACCTAAAACTTAATTGGGAAAGGTTACAAAAGAAGTACTAAATCCTGTCAGATCAACTGATGACTAATGAATGTTAATCTCATTATGTAACCCTGGTTTTTAATGTAATAAACATTACTAACCAGGTACCTTCCTAGACTGGGGTAGTGACTTACTTATATTGCTAGTCATATTTCTCTGGGGTATATCTAGAAGAAGAAGAGCCTGTTTAGAGATCAGTGAGGTGATGAGCCTTAGAGCCAGGCTAGTCTCAGCTCCCATGAGACCTTCTTGTACACTGCATGTGGTTGCGTGTATGGAAACAATTGAGCTGTCATGGTCTGGGCAGAGACTTTGTTTTCTTTAGTGCCCACTGTAAACTCTCCATCACAGTCTCTGACTCAGTGTTCCTCTAGATCTTTTGGGACAAATATACTGGAAGGGATGATATCTTACTTCCTTAGGATCCATCTCCAAATCCAATCCTCATGTTATCACCCTCTTGTCTTCAATCAAAGATGCCCAATCACTTAAGACTTTCTCCCTAGACTCCACAGAGCACCATCATGTAGCACATTGAAATTCATCTGTGTGACATAAGTTGTTTGTTTCTTACATTCTTAAAAGTGCTATGGGGAATTAAAATTAAAAAATCTCAATGTGCCATTAGGACTAATTATAGCTTATGAACAAATATTTTTATTATTTCATACTAAGCATATTGTTAGCATGCAACACTAACTTCGCAACTTTTCTTGTCTTTATGGTTCTAAAACCAACTACAAAGCCATTGCCCTTTTGGATGTCAAAGATGATACTGTCTGAAAAGATACAGCTTAAACTATGTCTCCTCATTATGCCCCCTTCTCTCACCTACTCACACCACATTCATTTCAAATACTAAGCAGTACCTACATTTAACAAAGGCTTTAGAGTTGAAGTGGGCCAGAGGCCACTTGAAATTTTCCCAGCATTACCAAGACTGTTTCCTATCTTATTGTGTAGGAAGGCTGGAAAAAAATCCCATCAAGTGCTTCCTCTGAATCTGCTTCCAGGACCTGACACATGTTGTATTCTCAGCGACAGCAACTGTAGATGCATATACTGATATTCTAATTCCATGTCATTCTTTCTTCATCCATTATGTGTTTCCTACACATGGAAATCCATGCCCCAGCAGAAACTATGATCAGAAATAGCAAACTGGATTGGCTTTCATAGAGAAAATCTGTATTTAGGATGAGAGAAAGCAAGCAGACACATACCAAAACACCAGACTATGGACTGGGAGCCAGCAGTATTAAGAAAGAAAGCAATTTAAGCCAAAGGAATCAAAAGGAAAGGCTCACTATTATGCATATACCTTTCATTTTATAATCTTTTTCCATCTAGTACATGCAGAACAAGTGAAAATACTATCATACTAAAAACCAGAGGATTCATTTTTCAGGAAAGTGACCTAAGAGGTATCCCTTTGTGGCAGTCAGAGGGCAAACTGGTTGACTTGAATTCTGCCTAAAGCAAATACTAGCTGTATAAAGTATGACATATTACTTACTTCTCTGGAACTTTGAGAAAATAACAGCATCAACTTCATGGTTACTAAATGAAGTACAAGTAGTAAATCTGAACTTCATAGCTACAAAATGTATAACTTGTGAGGGTTGTTGGAAAATCCCACATCTGACCTCATGTGAAATGTAGTCATAAAAGAGGCACACTATAGGGTCTATATGAAACATGAATCAATTATATGACCATAATTGGGTTTTCTTCCCAAGAGATTTCATTTTGTATATGCAAACATTACAAAAGAATAGAAATTCTCAAAACACCTCTAGTTCTAAGCATTTTAAATAATGGACATCGTTTATAAACAGGTTTCTAACACAAATAAGCACCAATTAAATATTGCTCTTTTCCAACAGGAAAATGAGAATTATGCACTTGAAGGGCTTAGTAGAGTGCCCAAGAATTAACAAATGCCAAAATGTATTATGTAGCTAAAAAAAACTAACGCAGAAACAGTCGACCATGAAAAAGAGAAAGAAATACACTTATAATCCTTGACAAGAAGTCCAAGGCTGACAAAGGCTTGGGTCTTACTTAACAACCGCCCATCTGGCAAGTATGCATACCTCTTCCCAAAAGTTTCTAAGTTAAAATCCTGATCCCACCACATGTAACCACATGGGTTTGGAAAGATGAACCTCTCAGGCTGTTTTGTTATTTGCAAAATGGGATAGGAATTCAGAGCTGGAGGATAGTGGTGTGGACTGAGAGCCAGCATGTAGCATGTCAGCTATAGACACTACCTCGGAGACCACCATTCTCCTTTGTTAAGGAAGATAATGAAATATGGTAACTGGTTGTGTGGTCTTTTCAGCTCGCTGTAGGTGAAAATAATCACATGGAGGCTTTAGCTGTATTCGGATTGTATCTAAATATGCAGATAGGATGTATGATAGATCATGTTTTTCAGTGTGAACAGATCCTGAATAAACACAGTGCCTTCTCTCTGAATATTCTGAGACACCCTTCCATGAAACAGGATGGTCAGAGCCTTTCAACCCTTCTGAAGCATTGCTGCAGCTTCCTTTGTGGGTTCCTTCATGGCTTCCTAAGGCAAGCCCAAAAGCAGCAGAGGGCTTCTCCAGGAGCAGCCCACACAAAGCCAGTGAACCGAGATTAGGGGTTGGTGGACTCCGGCCTCGGGATCTAGGGCCAGCCGGCGCGCTGCCTGGAATCCCCGCAGCCCCCGACCTAGTGCCGGGCAGACAGCCGCGAGCCCGGGTCCGAGCATCGTTTCTCCGCGGTGACAGAGGCCAGGCAGAGAGCGGCGAGTGAGCGGCCAGTAAGCTACCCTTGGGAAGCTCGACTTCTCCTCACCTTACAGGGCCGAAACGAAATCTGTGAGCCACGAAGGATGCAGCAGACCCGGCTCCGGCCCAGACCGCAGAGGCCCGGTCTCCGCCGCCCTCGCCCGCCCCACAGTGCCCGCTCACCAGCTTCTCCATGCTCGGTCCACACGGCGGCGCGGGAGCTCGGCTCAGCTCGGGGAAACCGGGCGGTGAATGGGGACCCGGCCGGCAGCACTGCGTGGGCGGGGTTTCTGCAGCATCTCCTGCTGCTCCGCCCTGGGAGCCCCTCTCCTCCTCTCGCCCCGTCAGCAAGGCTAGGCAGTTGTGGGCAGCCAAGGGTCTCTTAGGACCCTCGTGTGTGTGCGCGCGCGGGTGAGTACGTGTGCGAACTCTCCTGAGATGTGGAAACTGAGAATAAGTCACTATGTCACTTCCCTTTACCCGTATCTGGTAAAGAAACAGGTCAGAGGTAGAAGAGATGAGTTATTTAGACAAGCCTGTTTCATAGCCAAAGGACAAAATGCTTTCAAGTGGAATGTAACCAAGGGGCACTTTTTTATATTAAAAAATTTATATTTATTATTTTAAATTCAAAATTGTATATTCAAGAAGTTTTGTAATGCCTTCTTTCACGAGGGGATCAGTCTTTTTCTTTACTGAGGTGTTTCCTTCTGCTTGCATTACTGATGAAGATTTCTTTTTTGGGTCAGGTTCCAGAATTCTTGAGTCTTAGACAAAACAATAAAGACAGATTGATGAATGCACACCTCCAAAGCCTTGTATGTTTCATTACACCACTCTGACCAGGCGCTGTGCAATCCTCGACTGCTCAGATCCATAGCCACAGCACTCCCTCCTTGAATGCACTGGGTACCAGTTTACTGTGGGCAATACACTCCTTCCTATAATTTCATACACTGGGCTTATCTGCTTTTAAATTTGATGTAACAGGGCTGGTGAGACAGTTCAGCGGACTAAGTGTCTGCTTAGGCAAGGGCAGGGACCTGGGTTCAATCCCCGGCACTACATGCGGTGCCCACCCTGCTCCCAGGCATTGGAGCTGGCCACCGGCCACCAAGAGTGGACACGGCAGAACACGCCTGTAATCCTAGCACAAGGGAGGCTGAAGACAGGAAGACCTCTATGAGTCCAAGCTGTGTAGTAATACCCTGTACCAAAACATAAAAACAAAAGAAAAACAATAAATTTGATGCAAGTGCCTCACAGAGAGTGCCTGCACTTGTGCCTGGATTCTTCCATCAAGTGTAAATTTGAAAAATTTATCTATGTCATTGTATTTTTTCTCCTTTTTTCTCTTTCTTTTTTTTTTTTTTTTTTTCTTCTTTTTTTCAGTACTGGGGATTGAATTTAGGACCTTGTGCTTAACAGGCAGGCTTTTATTCTGCTAAGCTATAACTCTGGCAGTAGTAATGCAACATAATGAAATGTTTTCTCTTCAGAGTCTTGTTCCTTGCTTTTTTTTCTTTCTTCTTTTCTTTTTTTTTTTCTTTTTCTTTCTTTTTTTATGGTACCAGGAACTGAACTTGGACCTTGCACTTGCCTGGCAACTAAGTATGCCACTGAGCTATATACCAGGCCCCTTGTACCAAATACATTTAAAAAAAAAAGAAAATCTGCCAATATATTTTCTTACACTAATTAGTTACAGTGTAAAATACAAATGACTATCTCAGTAGAAAAATTATTTTGTAAATTTAACAGCTATTTATAATAAAACAAAAGGAAATAGGAATAATAAACATTTCCTACCCTTGGTAATATGCTTAATGTACAAATTACATGAAATGTAATACTAAGTAGAGAATTCTTAAACATTGTCTTTAAATTCAAAAGAAGTAAAGGATCATTGTTATTCCTATTATATAACATTTAAAAAGAAATATAGAGATTGGAAAGGAGAAAGTCAATCAGCTATTATTTTTAAGAGAGATGAGCATCAGCATGAAAAAAATGTCATAACCAAAAGAAAACTTTGAGGGCAGACCAAATAGCACAGCAGATTAAAGTGCTTGCTTAGGCAGACAATTCCCAGCATGCTATGCTGGCCCTAGCCCCTGGGGCCTGCTGAGACAGCTATTGAGACTGGGTGTGGTAGCCCACACCTGCAACCCCAGCACTTGAGAGGCTGGAAACAGTTGGATCACTACAAGTCCAATCTGTGTAGTGAGACCCTGTAGACCCTTACTAAAAAAAAAAAAAAAAAAAAAAAAAAGAAGAAAAGAAAAAGAAACCTTTGAGTCACCAAGTTCAGAATAGTTTACAAGTACAACTAAACTTTCAAAATTCAAAAATTTTCCTGAATCACTAACAACTGGTCAGATTTCATTTAAAAACAAAAGTATATTATTCATCATAGTGAACAAATGAAAAGTACCAAGGAATTACCTAAACAAGAATTACACAAACCTATGCCTAAAATGTTTGATATTCAGACAGATAGTGAGGTTAAGCTCAACAGCCTAGGTTGTATGATAATAACAATAAGCTTGTTTTCTGGATGGTTAACAACCTAAGTTTGCAGACCAAAATTAGAGAAAAAGGAGGGCTACAAGGAAAGGCAACATTTTGGCCCTAGCCTTCCAAGGTCAATTAAGACTCAGGACATATGAGAACTTGTATTGTAATATCATGTAACTCGGTAGTGTCCCAGATTTTCTGATCAAGGAGATTCTGAGGCCAAAGAGGAAAGTGAATGATGATGTAGAGTGTGCCTAAGGAAAGTCACATAAAAAGAAAACATTCTCTCAGGCTTTCACAGAGAGCACATTGGTCAAGCAATGGGCGTGACTCATCCACATGGCTGACACTGACAAAGGATCTATAAACTGAGGTACAGGGTCTCAGGATAGATCCTGAAGGGATTTGACTGAACTTATCAGATCCAAAAGCTACAATTCTTGTTACATAGGTCTTGCTTTGTCTTGGTCTTAATCATCCAACAGAAAAGTATAAAAACGAAGTATAAGAAATAAAGCCATGTTGTTATGTTGAGCTGTAGGGAACTCAGGTCAACAACTTCTGACATTGCCAGTCAAGTGGAAGACCCAATACTATTATGGACTACTGGACTATTTTGGAATATTTTGCTGAGTTCACACACCTATAATATTTAAGTGATGGAACTAAACAAAAAAGAGGAATACAGATAAATGGCCATTTTGTATCTGTATATTTAAAATGGTTAGGATAGATATATAACTACATTTTCTTAATTCAATGAATAGATGGATTTGTTCTAATAGTGTTTCTTAATAGAATATCATGTCTGCATCTTGTATAACAAAGAACCACTAGGAAGACAGTATGCAATGTGTTAATTATTGAAACTGTCTTACCAATTTAATTTGAAACTGTCTCACTGCTATTTGTTTCTCATTGCTATTTGTTTCTCGTAGAAAAAAAGAATTACACCAACCTCCAGAAAGAAATTTTTCAAACTTCCTTAGAAGACTCTCAGAAAGACTTGAATAAATGGCTAGCATGCATGTGTGGAAATGTGTAGATAATACTAACAAGATAGCAATGCTCCCAAGGATCTCTGCAATGAAAATCATGAAACACTGATATCTGGAAGAAGAATATTAACCATATTCACAGACCAAAATAATTAATAGCCAAAGTGATCAGATTCAATGCAATTTCTATCAAAATATCAATGACATTCTTTACAGGATTATGAAAAGCAATCTTAAAGTTTATGTGGAATCATAAACAAAATCAAGTAGCCAAAGCCATCCTACACAAAAAGACAAAACAGGAAAAGTACACTTCTTGATTGCAAGATGCACTATAAGTATGTAGTAATCTAAATAGCATGACATTTGTGTGAAAGAGCCACAAAGACCAATGGAACTTAATAAAGTTGATAAAATACCTGATAAAGTACAAATGCAGAGATGATAAATCTGCATATGTACAACCACCTGACTTTCAGCAAAAGTGTTAAGGACATATCCTGCAAAAATGATAGTCTTGGGCCAGTGAGATAGTTCAGCGATCTAAAGCACCTGCTTAGGCAAGCTTAGGCAGACACAGGGACTGCGGTTCAACCCCTGTCACCATATGCTGCACTTGTACCACCCCCAAGATGGGCTGATCTGGCTACAGAAAAAAAAAAGTCTTTCCAAGAGATAGTGCTGGGAAAATTGGATCTCCAACTGCCAGATAATGATGCCAGATCCTCATTTCTCACCAGTTACAAAAAATCAACTCAAAATGCACTAACAGCAATAAGACTTGATGCGATGAAACTACTGGAGCTAAAACAGGGAAAATTCTCAGGAGTTTGGAATGGATGGGGAAGTTTTGGATAAAACACTGGAAGTACAGGAGAAAAAATGGCTACATGGGATGATGTCAAATTAAAGCATTTCTGGTCATTAAAGGAAATAATTAACTTAGTGGAGAGACAATTTACAGCAGGGGAGAAAACATTTCCAAAGTACCCACCTGACAGAAGATTAACATTTGGAATACATTTTGATATAGCTTTGTATGTTTCATAGCACAAAACATATATGTTTAAAAGTAGAGAATATACAGAAAAAGAGATTTCTCAAAAGAAGACACACAAATGACTAATAAGTATATGAAAAAAAGGTCAGCACCACTAACCATTAGTACAATACAAATCAAAACAGTGAGATATCACCTCATTGTGTTCAAGTAGGAATGACTAGTACCACAATACAGAAGGTAATAAAGGTTGTCAAGGAGTGGAGAAAAGGGACTGCATGTACACTTGTCCACAAGCATGTAGATTACTCCAACCATTACAGGAAATACTATGAAGTTTCCTCAAAACATTAGAACTAGAAATACCATATGATCCAGTTATGCCACTAATGGGCATATTTTCAAATGAAGTGAAAAAAAGAAATATCTGCACACCCATATTCACTGCATTATTATTTACTACAGCCAAGAAATGGAAACAACCACCAACTGATGAGTACCTGAAAAAAAATATGCTGTACATTCAAAACATGGAATACTGTTTAGTATTCCATGAAAAGGATGGAATCTTGTAGACTGCAATTATGTGGTTGGAACTGGAGATCATTATGTTAAGTCACATGAGCCAAACATAAAAGGATATGTACTCCATGGCCTCATCCATATGTCAAGTCTTGAAGGTGATTGTGTAGAAGTTGTGAGCACCTGAGGCTGGGGCGAGCAGTGAGAAGGGAGGGAGAAGAGGTTGATCCAGGAGTATCAGCTTACAGTTTATGATAAGAACTTCTGGTGCATTTTGTCAGTAGAGTGACTATAGATAAAAAATGATTCACTATATATTTCAAAAGATCTAGTGTCTTACTTGTTTTTCTTCTTGCAAAATACCCCATGTCCAAAGTTCAGGGAGAAAAAGTTTAGCTCATAGTTCATAGAGGCTTTAGTCCGTAGTCGGCTGGTTCCATGATAGGGTGGCTTGGCAGAAGGGCATCTCAGAAAACAGTTCATGGTACCCACAAGGTAGCAAAAGTAACAAGAGAACGGGGACAAGCCTCTTTCTGACTCCTATAATATATACAGACTACCCACCCTAGGACAGTATAACACTCATGCTCTTTTTTTTTCTGTATTTAGTACAAGGTCTATGGGGTTTAACATCTAGTCTTACTACACAGATGGGACATTTAGCGATTCTTTTGTTTGCAGCCTTCCAAGTACTGTGACTACAGGCATGCTACACCCTGCCAGTCTCAATCATCACCTCATCGCACCCCAGGGGCAGGGCCGGCATGGCATGAGAGAGATGGATCCCCAGCTACTGCACTCTGCCTAGGTAGGCACTTTGCTCTGCTGACCTACCTGGCTGGCCCAACACTCACATTCTTAATGCAAGCCAGAACTATGTTAAACCAGTCAGTGCACTAATTTTATTAATCATGTGCCCTTAACCCCAGCACCACACATCTAGATTCATCCACCTCTAAAATGCTAACCCCCATGACTGCATGAAACTTTGGGGGGACATCTAAACACAAACCATGAAACTTGGCAAGAACGATTTTTGAACATTTTCACCATAAATAAATGGTAAGTCTTTGAGTAGATGGATATGATTAATCTCATTTGCATTATATAATATATACATGTATTAAAAACAACACGGTACCCCATAAAGAGGTATAACTTTCATGTTTTTATATAGTCATTAAAATAATTTTAATTTTTAAAAGTTTTAAAGACATAAACTAAAAATTAATATGAGGGCAGGCCAAATAGCTCAGCTAATTAAAGCTCCTGCAAGCAGGTGCAGGGGCTGGGGGTTGATTCCCTGGCCTGCTGTACTGGCCCTTCCTCTGGGGCGTGCTGAGACAGCAGTTGAGACTGGGCATGGTAGTGCGCTCCTGTAATCCCAGCTCTTGGGAATCTGTAAACAGGCGGATCACTATGAGTCCAATCTAGTAGTGACACCCTGAACACCCTGTAGACCCTTCCCTGAAACACACAAAAACTAAAAAATAAATAAAAAAAGAAGAAGAAATGCTGCTTTAAAAATAGATAAATAAAATATGAAAAATAATTAATATAAAAGAGAGGAACAAAAATCTAGATATGATTTTGAAAATTTGCATGTCATTCTGAGTACCAAGAAGAAATTTTGTGACATCTTTCTCTGCCCTACCTATGCTGATTCATCTTTTGCCCACTCTCTCCACGCTGTAAATCCACTAGTCATTTTGCTGTTATCTGGGTTATCCGATTGTCATGGTATCATTACACTGAATCACTTCAGTGCAATTTGAAACCACGTAAGAAAAACATTACAAAAGGTTGAAACATTTTAAATTCCAGATACATTTTTTTAAAAAACAGCGAGGGAGATATTTCAGCAGCACAGCACCTGCCTGGCAAGTGCAAGGTCTTGAGTTTAATTCCCAGTACGAAACAAAACAAAACAAAAACACCCCTCCCCCCCAAAAAAAACCCCAGCACCTCACTCATGATCTGTAGAGAATGTTAGAGAATCAATCTCTCTAAAACCATAGAGCCGGAGGTAATTCAGTGATAGAGTACTTGCCTGGCATGTGTGAACCTCTGGGTTCCATCCCTAGCAAGAAGAAAAATAAAAGCAAAACCAACTAATTAATCAAATGCAAAAACAATCAAGTATTCACTATACATTTTAATTTGTAAAGTGTACTTCAATGTAATTGAATTGCAATTCAAGTAATTAATCAGGGGAAGATTCTCTTATAAATAATCATCATTTGAATGAAAATTTAAACAATTTGAGTGTCATTCTTTTCCACTTTTAATGAATATATTTGGGCAATGATCATCAATGACCTTCCCCATTCCAGAGAGACATCCATCCATCATTGAATTGTTCTTCTCCCAAACTTTAAATTAATATCGTATGCATTTAATTCTGTGACCACTGAGGACCTGAAAAGTGGCAAGTCTGAGGCAAGATGTACACAAAGCTGTGACAGTTCAATGAAAAAAAGATGATATTATAGCGAACATTTGAAATAATTTGTGTATGCTTTATTACACATTTTCCAAATAATAAAAATATTTCATCTGTTTAAAAAATCAATATAGCCCCACCCAGTTGAGTCTACTACTTCATGAAGTTAGATTACATACTTTTTGAGACAGTATTTTGCTATGTAGTTCAGGCTGGCCTAGAACTTACTATGTAGCCCAGCTTGGCCTTGAACTCACCATGATCCTCCTGTCTCAGCCCCTGACTTCTGGGATTACAAGGGTGCACCACCACTCAGGGCTACATTACATACATAAAGTTTTCTTTCCATTTATTTCTGAAATGATCACTATGTTACCAAAGACATGACTGAATTTGAAAAGTTATTTTACAGTTGAAGAATACACAATGGTGCACCAAAACATTACAGATGACCAATTATCTGCGTGTTGGGCGACAAATGCTCAATAAGTTCTCCGCTTGTGGCTGCTCTGATGGTTCAGGAACAGCATCCGACCTGGAGAGGCAGGGGCACTGGTGGGTCTGTAAGGGTTCAGAACCAGGGCTCCCCCTCATGGCTGCACATGGTAAGAGTGTGCTGCAAATACAAAGTTGGGATAGTCAGCTTCAACTTTCTGTGAGAAACTGACCAAAATTTATTTTCAAATGTTTGCTTCTGCATAAAATATCCAAATTATAGTATTGTGCATTATTTATGTCTTACAATCATGAGAGTAATAACATGATTTGTTCCTCTGAAGGATATATTCAATACACTCCTAATATTCAATTAAGATAGTGCTAATCTTCATCTGCTCAATAATTCCAGATTTATATATGTAAATACTTAACATATTTCCTTCAATGAAAAACAGGACTTCAGGATGAACATGTTCAAAATAGAATTCTTAATCTTCCCTTGAAAGCTTGTTCTTTCTGTTTGTAAAAGCTTTCTCATATTTGTAAAAGTTTCTTTTTTAATGCCAAATAGCTTACAGCAATTAAGGTAATTCTTCCCTTACGCTCTTTTCCCACATCTGATCCACCAGCAGATCTTGTCATCTAAATTTACCCACAATCCTTCCACCCATATTTCTACCACTCTTTTCTGGACTACCATCACTTCTCATCTTGATGACTACAACAGTCTAAATATTATGGACTTCTTAGGAAGCTTGTCCATAGTCTAGCAAGGTTTTTCTAAAGTATGAATCAGATTGTGGGGTCCCTTATTTTATACATTGCCATGTGTGGACATTTCAGACAATAAAAAACCCAATGCCTTTCAGGCCTGTGGGTCTTCTCTGTCTTGTCACTCACCTCCAATTTCCAAAGCACTGTCCTAGTCACACTGACCTTCACTATTCTTACAAAACTCTAAGCTCAACCCCATAGCAGAAATTGAACTAAGTATTTCTTCTTGTCTTGAACACTCTGCACCAAGAATTTGCTCACATTTTAATTTTGTTTTTACTTAGCTATACGTTGAAATGACACCTACCCAGAGAGATCATGGAACGTACACTAGTCCCATGGTCTCTTTCAATCTTCTCATTCTTCTCTATTTTCTGGAAAGCACTTACTGCCAGATATTTTCTTATTTCCAATTATCTTTCCATTGTCTGTGTCTCTGCATCAGGATGTAAGGTCCTGAAGGCAAATAATGCATCTCTTTTTTTCTGTCAGTATAGAGGCATCAAGTTGTAGTTGTTGAATGGATATTTTATTACTTTAGTCCTGTAGAGTAACATTACTTTTCCTGCATCATGGGTTAGGCAGGCAGACTCATCTCAGAGCTCCAGACTCCTCTCAGAGCTCTTTCAATACAGGAGGTGGACACCTCCTCACTAGCTGCCTAGGGGATGCATCCTGTGAAACCCTGTCCCCTATAAAGAATTTTAAACTCAATTCACTATAAGCACGAATGATTTCTAACAATCTATCCATTTTACAGTGCTAAATATTATTTGAAGAGCAATATGGACTCGACTGAAGGAACTGCCAACTATGTGGAAGGAGATTTCTGTTTTGGCTCCTTTCATGATGGATTTTGCCATTTTTCTTGGAGTTTTTAAGACTTGAACCCTGCTGTGTTTTTTTTTATCCATCTTCTCTATCACAAGCAGGTAGTAATGTAACTTATTTTTTCTTTGTCTGAGCAATACAGAGACTGATAGTGATGATCATGAGCAAGATGCATAAAGCACTGAGTAAAATGATTGTCAATGTTGAAGCAGAAGAACCTGAAAAACACAAAGGAGAAACATGTTCTTCTGATGGTATTGTTTTCTTTTGCATCATACTACCATACTGTACCTGTAACTTGTAATGCTTTTTTGATATATTAAGGATTCATTATGTGCAAATTTATAAGTCTATGTGCCATGTTCTAATTCATGACAAAATATACTGATACTTCTATCAGTATCTTTTTATTTTTATTTATTTATTGTTTTGGCCAGCTCCACCCACCTTGAGGGAAGGGCTGGTGCAGCATGTGGTGGCAGGGATGGAACCATGGTCCCCTGCTCTGCCTAAGCTTGCCTAAGCAGGTGCTTTAGATGGCTGAGCTATCTCTCTGGGCCTGATACCTGTATATTCAAATTGCTACATGCTATTCAAAGATTTTGACATATAATATTTAATATAATCCTATTGTTCTAAGGAATGAGTCAAAAAAATATAGCCATATTAATATCCAGAAAACAGTTAAGCAAAATATAATGCAGTCATTTGATGACTATGCTGCTACAGTGAAATTCACAGAAAGTCTATAACAACATCAGAAACTAAATTTATAATAAATATTTAAGATAATTGTGATTAGCACCTTATAAAGATTACTTATATCACGTGGGTTAACACAGCTGTTAGATAAAGATGAGGAAATGGAGTCTCCATGATGTTAAGAAAAATCACTTAAAGATGCAACTTGATTAGCTGACAAAGGGAAATGAGTTCAATTCTAATTCCAAAGTCTGCACTCATTAAAAAGGTACAAAAGTTTGCACAGAAATAACTTCAAAAATAGCTATTTTGACTAGTTTAGCCAAATTATACTATGGATACCTCTTTTATATATGCACTTCTAAATATAATTTATGTTATTGATTATGACTCAAATATTATCATTGTCAATGATTACCACTAGGTGTAATAAGCAGGATATGTGTATTTCATGTTGGTCTTTAAAATCTACCCTTACTTTAAACGCACAAAATATTGTGTTTTCAATCCTTAATTTTTTTGTTAACTAATTATATCGGTACATTCTAATTTATATAACAAGTGTATTTTTTGTAGGGACTTTATATCTGCATTGATTTATCTTAATTCCTCTTTTTTCTCCCATTATCCCATCCTCCATTTAACTCCTCCTTGTTTACAAAAGCTTAATTTCCATTTCTCCTTTCTCTCTCTCTGTCTCTCACTCTCTCTTTCTTTTTTGTTTTCCCTTTCTTCCTTCTCTTCTTTCCCTTCCTTCCCCCTCCCTAGTTTCCTTTACCAACTGAGCATTTTCTTCCTATTTCACAGTATCTAGTATACATTGTGGTTCTTTTTTACATTTTTAGCTTCTCACATTAAAGAAACCGTGCAATATTTACATATGTGTTTGATTTATTTCACTTTAAGAGGATGATCTAAAGGTTCCTCCATTTACCTACAAATGTCTCAAGTAAATGAGACATTTGTAGGTAAATGTCCTAATAAATGGTTGAATGGTATTCCCTTGTATAAAAGACACATCTGAAATGAAAATGCAAAAGCAGCTAATAAGTATATGAAAAGGTATTCAACAGGGGCTGGGGAGATGGCTCAGTGGAATAAGCACTTCTCTGGCAAGTGCAAGGCCCTGAGTTCAATCCTCGGTTCTGAAACAAAAAAAAAAGAATTCAACATCACTGGTCATTGAAGAGCTGCAAATTAAAACAATGCTGGAATTCCGTCTCAATCCAGAAGGCATGGGAATTATCAAGAAATTAATCAATAATAAATGTGGGTGGGGCTGTGGGGAGATAAAGAACCCTTCTCCATTGTTCATGGGAATGTAGAATGGCACAACTACTGTGGAAATAAATATGGAGAGTCATCAAAAAACTAGGACAAGAGGTTTCATTAGACCCAAAAGAATTAAAAACATGGCTGAGGAGATAGCTCAGTGGTATAAGCACCTGCCTGGCAAGTGCAAGGACCTGCGTTTGATACCCAGTACTGCATGCCATACCAGCCCTAGAACACTGGGATCACTGAGCCAACCCCCAAAACCAGGTTTGGTGATACATGCATGTGATTTCAAAGCTGGGGAGGCTGAGACAGGGAGATCATTCCGAGTTGGAGCTGTATAGCAAAACCCTGCACAAAAGAAATAAATAAACTATTAAAAAAAGGAATTAAAATATCACACCACAGCAATATATATGCAAGCCCTGTTTATAGCAGCACCATTTATAATAGCTAAATCTTGAAAACAACACAAATGCTCATCTTAGTTCTTGTCATGGGATTGTTTGTTTGGTTTGGTTTCTCTTGTCGTAATATCCCTAAATAAGTACTTCATTGCATGCTCATAATAACTTTTCCTCCTTTTAAATTTGCTGCTTTGAAGTTTTCATTATCATTGAGGGAAAAAAGAACTCTTCTGTACTCAAATACTCTTGGGAATGTGTTTGTGTGTTCCCTTCAGGACTTTGCACCCCTGACATCAGACTGCTTAGATATCATTTCATTTCAGTTTCTAGTTCATACTGATTTTTATTTTCAGTAATACACAAAATAGCACAGCCATTCTAAATAAGCAGAGGAGTTCAATTTCAAGAGAGACATAACAAGTGCTGGCAAGAACGAGGGGAAAAGCAGTCTTCTCCATTGTTGCTGGGAATGTAAACTGACATAATCAATGTGGAGATTCTTCAAAAACTATACATAAAAATTCCTTTTGAACCACTTGCCCCTTCCAGCCACCTTTCCCAAAGAGTTAAAATTATAATACTACAAGGATACCTGCATACCCATGTTACAGCAGCCTACCTCACAATAGCTAGATCTTGGAAACAGCATCTATATTGGAAGCAGCATCAACAGGTGAGTAGCTAAGGAAAATGTGGTATTTGTGCACAATGGAGTACAACTTCAATATTATAAAGAAAGATAATTTTGAAGCATTCATAGGTAAGGGATACAACTTGAGAACATAATAGTGACATAAGTCA
>NW_004524583.1:767830-774041 GCF_000260255.1 Octodon degus
AGAGAGAGAGAGAGAGACAGAGAGAGAGAGAGAAAGAGAGAGAGCAAAATAGAAAATAAATGGGAAGTAAGAATAAGTGCAAATAATTCCCAAATTACCTGTTCTATTTTTCAAAAGTATTTTAGAATATGTATGAATTTGTGACATTTATACTTCCACTTTCTCTTAGTTCACTGAAAAGAAAATTTTTTGGTATCTGTTGTTTCTTTATAAAAGAGAAGCTTTTGTCTGTGTCTTGTACTTTGATTAACTACTTTGAAGATAATGAAACACGGGTTATTAACTATCGTTATTACTTATTACTTTGTTGTGAAATGTTGTATTATTTTTTCATAAAATGAAAACTGCACAAAAGACAGAATTAACACAAATATTTGTTTAATCTTCTTAACTCCATTAAAATTATAGTAATAAAATTAAAGTTTTAAATGTAAAATAGTAATACTGAAGAGTAACTTTCAATGATGAGAAACTATGAAAAAAAACTTTAAAAAGAAGTAAAAACTTTTAAAAGTAAGAAGAGGACAGAGGAAAGAGTTACGAAGGTGCTGATTAAAGTGCCTTCAGCCTCTTGAGTATGTTGGGTAGACGCCACCTGCCAAGAAAGAGTTCTGCAGAACTCTGAGGACAAATGAGGCAAATTGGGCTGCAATGAAAAGCATTCATTTCCATATTTTAAAGCCCAACTTTGGAAATCCATATGCTTAGTTTTCAGGCAAAATATGTGGAGGTAACTATGTAATTATTTCAACATACTAGGACTAGCTAAGCAATAGGGGTCAGGGCTCCTTCACATTTTGAACTTTGGATTTTCCTGTGTACTTGCTACCTGCTGTCCACAAACAAAAGCCACCATCTCCACAAGCTGCAGACTTCCATAACCCCAGTAAAGATTCACTAGACACTAAAGAAAGATCATAATGCAAATGAGAAGTCTGAGCAAAAGAAACATAATGCTAAAATGGGAGAAGGAGAGATAGTTAAAGAAACAAGATAATGATATTATTTCCAAAGTATTGTCCCTAGATGTATTTTAGAATATGTATATTATGTCCTTAAAATAGGAAGAGAAGCTATGAAAAAACTCAATTTTAAGTTTAAGTTGAAAACACAGTTCTAAATTTCAAATATTATTGGCAAAGCAAGGAGAATTCAATGAAAGAATTTAAAAATATTTTTTACAAAATCTTTATAAGGGATATGAATATTATAAATTAAGAAAAATATTGAGTCCAAATAAAAACTCATTTTTATGAGTTTCATAGGAAGAAAATCAGATGAACAAAAGGAAGATTCTTAAAAAAAATCAGAAAACATTCAAAATTGAAGGACATGGGTCTCATGATCAAATGAAATCAACAAAAGTCTATTTAAAGGATGAAATGAATAAAGAAGCACACAACAAAAAAATAGAACTAAGGTAAAATTATGTTTTGCCAAAGAAAAAATACAGTGAAATCTACTAGTAAATTTATCAGATTGACATTTGCTTCTCATGAGCAATAGTGGATGGGTCAGGACAATGAAGACGTACTCTAGAAGTCTGAGGGAAGAAGCATGGCTAGGTACAGTTAATAAAATGGTGCAACCATAAGCGCGAGCGCGCACACACACACACACACACACACACACACACACACGAGCATTGTTGGACAGCAAGACAGAGCCTGTGACCTGCTAGCATGACTATCTGCATCACCAGAACCACTTCTTTCTAATTCTAAAGCACTGAGTTCAGATCCCTACTTGAAACTGGTTGTACCACCCTGGAGAGGCTGAAAATGGAAGGGGAATTTCTGTGGGCCCATTCTACTGTTTTACAGTGGTCTCATTTTGTGTTAGAATTGTTCAGACCACTATTTATTTCACACCAGAAAGTCTTTAACTCAGAGATTGATGAAATGTTCTGTGATAATATAAGGTTGTGTTTAGTTGACATCTAGATGCATCCATACAGTAGAATATTTTGTAACCATATATATGTAGCCATATATAAGAAAATGAAGCACTAAAATATATTATATACTGGATGAATCTTGAAAAACCTGTTATATGAAAGAAGCTAAAAACAAATGTCATTTATATTATCAGTCTACTTATATACAGCCAGAATAGCTAAATCCATTAAAATGGAAAGCAGACTTCCTAGTGTGGTGGTACTTGCTTGCAGTCCCAGCCAGTGCTAGGGAGGCTGAGGCAGAAATATCACCATGAGTTTGGGGACAGTCTGATGAGTGACTTCAAGGCCAGCCTGAATTACATAGTGATACCTTATCTCAAAAAACAAAATAGAACAAAAAGGAAAGTAAACTAGTATATACTAGAAGATGATAAAAATCATTCATTTCTGTTTATTACATTTGTGAGTAACTGACAATAGTTATGCTGTTGTTTCAGTTATTTTTCTTTGATTGCTGGGACAAAATATCTGACACCCAAAATGAAAGAAGGAAAGGTTTATTTAGTTCATGGTTAGTGGACATTTTAGTCCATACTTGGCTGGTGCCAAGGCAGGGTGGCACACGGCAGGGGCAGCCACTCATGGCCGTGGAAAACAGCAAAGAACAAAGGGGGAGCAGCAGCTGCTGCAGCCGGCAAGCCTCTTTCCCTTCCTTAGACAGTATGCAAATTACCCACCCAGGGTGTGGGCAGCATTCACAGTCATAATCCTTGCATTGGATCATAAATTAATCACAAACTCTAGAAGCCACCCCAGTGACTGCATGAAGCTTTGGGGGAACAAATAGACACAAACTATAACAGTAGCTCTTTATTGTGGTGATAGAAACATTCTGTAATTAGATAGTCTAGGTGATTATTGTATAGGATTATAAGAACATTAGCAACCACTGTGCTGCATGCGTCCACATAGTAAACTTTATATTATGTGGCTTTTTTCTTAATAAAAATTTTACCCCAAGAGTATCTGGTTTATTTCACCTATGAGTATATCTTCAAGTGGCATGTACTTATATATGAAGTCTTCGAGTTTATCATTCTTTATAGCTGAGTAATTCTCCATGGCATAAAAATACATCTTTTTCATCCATTCCTCCGGTGATGGGCATAGTCCTATGGATAAACCACTACTATTTTGGACTACTGGACTATATTGGATTATTTTTCTGAATTCACACACCTACAATATTTAAATGGCAATGAAATATCCATCCCTGACAAAACTAAACAAAAAAGGGGGATTTAAATGAAGGACCATTTTGTATCTTTATATACAAAATAGGATAGATATACAGCTACTTTCTCTTAATCCAATGAGAAGAAAGATTTGTACTAAAAGCATTTGGACAGGATATCATGCCTATATCTTGTACTATGAATAACTATCACAAAGACAACAATATGTAATGTATTAATTATTGTAACTGTCCTACTAACTTGTTTTGAAACTGTCTCATTGCTATTTGTCCCTCAATAAAATTTTTAAAAAATTTACTCCAGAAAGAATATATACTTGCGGGTAATAAAAAATTCCATAGTTGATTGGCTGATGGCTGTGCAAACTTTATAAATACCTTAAAGACATTGATTTGTCTGTTTTAAATTGGTTTTATGCAACTTATATGTGAACTACATGTAAATATTGTTGTCATCTCCCTAAATCTCATGCCCTTAATTATGTCCTCAGTTTTTCATGTTCAAGATCCAGCATGCAGTAAAATACAATAATGTACAAGCAAGTAAAAATCATTTAAAACCATGAGAAAAAATAAGAGCTCTGTATACTACTGTCTAATTTAACAATTATTTTCATATAGTACACTTTTAGAGTCCTAGAAAATGATATGAGAATAGGATAGCAGTAACATTTGAAGAGACAAGAGCCAGAAATTTTCCAAAAGTGATGAAAGATACTAATATAGAATCAAGAAGTCTAGGAAACTCTAAACAAGACAAATAAAAAGAACATAATACTAAGGAGCATAATAATAAAACTGGTTTAAAAAAAGTATGACACCTGTGGTAGTGAATTTTAAAGAAAGATAAATATTTCCCCTTCATGTGTTATCACTTCTACTTATGTCCTTGCTTTGCTGAGAGAGGGACAATCTTCTCCTCATTCTTTGAAGGGTGATACATGTTCAGGATCAGGTGTTGGAATCCCAAGGACCTCACAGTCTCCAAAGAGATGGTGTACATTTTAGTGACAGTAACTGTACCATTTGGGTTGTGAGCAAAATACTCCTCAGGAGGGTTAATTAGAACTTCTGAGGGGAAAAGAGAGATTTGAGCAGCAGGTTTTCCCACAGCTGAATATATTAGGTTAAGAAAACCATCAGAGTCAGGATCAAGTTGGAGTTCAATTGTTAATTCAGATACAGCTGAGGCAAAAAAGAGAGAGAGAGAGAAAGAAAAACAAAATTAAAAGTATGTTATACCAATTCTTATGCTGTTAAAGACAAGACTTCTCAAAATTGTTATATGATTAAAAATGTCTTGAATTTTATGAAACCTGACAATACCATTCGACACACTCCTGACAGGCCCTCCAGTGTGAAAGGAACGATTGATTTCTCAACTTTCATTCAACCTTAAAATTACATTATTGACACCCTTAATAATTTAAATGGATAGCAACATCATAAGGAAGCTTTATGCCTTTTTCACTGACACTGCAACATTTTACTTTTTTCTGAAGAATGGGAAATCCTTATTTTCATAGGATCTTCATCTTTCCTTTCTTTTTCTACTGTCTCCTTTTATTTCTTCAGTCTTATCAACTCTTTTTTTTTTATCAACTCTTCAGTGAGGAAATGCTAATTCTCCTCCTGAATTTTACCCACTCAAGGAAAGCCAACACAATGCAGTATAAAGTTAAATGACAGGGGAGAAAACCCTGTACTCTGCAAAAAAAAATAACAAAATAAAAGGCAAGTCACATGATTATCATTAGTTTCTTTTATAAAATTCTCGATGATAAAAAGACCTGGCCTGAATAATTTCTACTGTTCTCCCATTCTTTAAAATTTGTTCTCTGGCCACCAACCTTAAAATATCACAACCCCATGAATTCTTTCCCTATAATTTGATGATATAGAAACCTTCACATACTTACAATGTTCAGGCAGATTTGCCCTCCATGACTGCCATGTGGAAACACATTAAACAGACATTTGTAGCAAGCTTCATCTTCAAGTGTCACTTCTTTGAGAGTTAGGAATGAGGAATTGGGTTCAATGACTTTACATTGCAGCTGGTTTATGTATGGCGGAAGAATCTTTTCTCCATATTTACTGCTGTAAGTCCCAATATTTTGTGGCAAAGAGTTTTGGATCTTCTGCCAGGTAATTTGCACAACATCTGCTGGGGTTGTCAAATTGCAGTAAATAGCCACATTTCCTCCAAGTACAGCTGTCTCATTCTTTTTATACTTTATCCCATATGAAGGCCCTGAAAATAAAATCCAGTGTTAAGAGTGTATTTTTCAAATCTGGTTGCTCAGATCATAACACTTATTTTATCAGTCATTTTATTTGCCTCTTAGACCTACTACAAAACGGACTCTCTTATCTTTTGCTTGTTGAAATCTAATTTCTAAAATTGTTTTCTGCATAAATTACCATATCAAGATTTTTTTTCTTGTATTGAGAATCAATTTTGTGACCTTGAGCTTCCCAGACAGGTGCCGTGTCACTGCTATATCACAAGCCCTCAAGAAATATTTTGACAGTGTAAAATTTGAAACACAAATATGAGATCAGTATGGTGTGGCAGCTTGCTGTCACTGTGAAAAAATATGTGGGAGCATCAACTTAGAAGAAAGATTTATCTTGTCAGCCCATGTTCAATTGGCTGTGCTGTTTCTGGGCTGAGCAGGGGCGTGGCGTGGCAAAGAAAAGGTGGCCTCGCAGCAGTAGGAAGCACAAAGAGAGCCCTGCTGGGGGGCTTCCTCCTTCTTCGCCTCATGTTCCACCTGGGACTGTAGCCTATTGGTTGGTGCAATCCACATAGAAGGTAAGTTTGTTTCTGGAAATACTGTCACAGACACATCCAGAATTCCCGGGACATTTCTCAATCTAGTCAAGTTGACCATTATGATTGACCACCAAAAACCATCCCTGGTCAACCTGACACCTTATCACATTTCCTTCAGCCATACTAAATCTCCAAATAAACACAATAACAAGGTAATAATTTTGCCTAATGTGATATAACCAAAATGACTAATTTCTTCCACAAATTCTCAACAGAT
>NW_004524583.1:774331-787321 GCF_000260255.1 Octodon degus
ACAAAAGTATTTTCTGAGCCATAAAGTAAACTCTTAGGAGTGGGATCCTGTTTAAAGAACAGAAAACAAAACACACACACACACACACACACACAAATGCTTCCAGAAGAAAAAAAAAAAAAAAACCTTACATTCTTCCTTGTGATTGAGGTTTTAATTTCCTGTATCTCTCCTTGAATCTACTTCATGGTCTCTATTTCTTTCCTGTATTGTTCATTCAAGGATTCCATCATTTTTCTACTCTCCTCTATTTTTTTTAATCAATGTCTTCCTTAGAAGTACTTAGTAATTCTTTCACTATAGTTATCATTTCTTTCTTTTCTTCAGAGATTATTTCTGATCTGATTTCCTCTATACCATTCTGCAGTTGTTTCTTTACTTTGGATGCTATTAATTCAGAGATTTCAGCTGTGTGATTCCTAATTTCTTCTATGCTGGTGTCTCCTGCATTTGTTCTGGGTGGGCATGGGGCCTGAGAATGCCTTTTGCTCCTTCTCTTTTTTATTTTGTATAGCACTGTCCTCTGACCTTTGTTGTAGAGCTTTATTGCAGTTATAACCTTAGGACCTACCGAAATTCTTACCCAAGAGAGATTATGTGGTTAAGGCAGTTACAGTTTCGTATTTACAGAACTACAATTAGGAACACTGATAATGGATAGTGATATTTAGCATTTGACAAACTTTTATAACTAATGGGTTTGTATTTCAGACCATAAAAGCAAACATTATGTCTGTGTAGCTAAACAGATGTTAAATTGGGAATTTCCAACATACAATGATCAAATAAGGTACACATCCTCATTTCTAAAAGGAAGAATAGGAACATGAAAAGCAGGGCTTAGACAAAAAGTAAGACTAAAACTCATCAGAGAAAACATTAAATCCTATAAGTCCATGTACGGTATCCGGGGCACGTGTTGACATGACGTGAACCCTAAAGAGCTTGTGAAAACCCATCATTATGGCCTTGTTGGTTGCAGCCCACATGGCCACTCTCTTCAGCTGGCTCTGCTCAGTACTTTTGGTAGGCAGTCCATATTTGTGGTATTGTTGCTTTCCCAGGGTCTTTCCCACAGCCTGAGCTTCATTCTCACAGCTTTCACACTGCCTTTCAAAGGCTTCCTTCTGAGATTCTGACCCTGTTAGACATTGCCTGGCATCAGGTTTCCTTAGAATTTTGTTAGCAGCCTCTTTACTTCCATAATTCTCACACTACATAGATGATTCTGGGGTCTTCCACACATTTGCCCATAGCTGCTAAGTGCCTCGATGGCTGAATATGGCAAAATGAATGCTGAGAAAGCAAGTGCCTAAACTATCCTGCAGGAGCAGGGTACTCTGATGATCTATCCTTAACAGAAAGTCTTTTAAAGGATTATATTTTTATTCCATTAAACCTGAGGTGGATGGGTGAGGGCTAAGCAAGTCCCTTGATACCCTCAAGTCACCTTTCTTATTGACCTGGTGCAGAGTACTTGTTTCCTTCCTAATGACACCCATCTCTTCAACAACTATATCTTCCTTAATCCCAATTTTTTCACTTTAATATTAAGAAGAAGACAGAGATGTTCACTATCATCATTTTTACTCAGTGTAACTCTGGAAACATTAGCCAGAGCAAAGACATGAAAGAAATAAGGATAGGAAAGGAAGAAATTAAATTATAATTATTTGCATATGATATAATACTCTGCATAGAAGATCCCCAAAACACCACCAAAAGACTTCTAGATTTAATAAACAAATACAATACTATAGCTTGATACAAAGTCAACACTCAAAAACTCAACAGCATTCAAATAACAAACTCACTGAGAAAAAAATTAGATATACACCAGAGTACAGAATATTTGAAAAATAAAATACCTAGGAATCAATCTAACAAAGGAAGTAAAAGACCTTTACATTGAAAAGAACAGAACTATGAAAAGGAAGTTGGAGAGGACAACAGAAAATGGAAAGCTAAGTCCATGTTTTTAAATTGGCCAAAACAATACAGTGAAATGTGCCACACTATCAAAACTATTATATAGATTTAATGTAGTTCCAAACAAAATACCAGTAACATAATCTCATATAACTAGAGAAAAATCTTCTAAAACTCATATGAAACCAGAATAGACCTGAAGTAAAAACAAAAACAAAAAATTTCCCGGCAGCATGAGCAAGGTAGAGGGCATCACAATCCCCAATCTAAAGTTATAGTACAAAGCTACCATGGTGAAAACAGCACTGTGCTGGGAAAAAATAGAACTGAGGATCAACTGAACAGAATAAAAGATGCGAAAATAATTCCAAGCACACTGAGCTACCTTATCTTTTACAAAATGCTAAAATACCTTTGATATAAAGATAGCCTTTTAAATAAATGTTTCTTGGAAAACTGGCTTTCCACATGCCAAAGATTGAACCTAGACCCATATCTTTCACCATGTACTCAATTAAAATGGAAATGGATTAAAAATAAATATTAAAACACAAACACTAAATTTGTGGGATGATAGAATAGGTAAAAGTCCAGAAGACTTAGGTGTAGCAAAGACTTTAAGAACAAAACCCAGTCACACAGGAAATATTACCAAAAAACCCCAACAGCTATGATCCCATCAAACTAAAAAGCTATGGCACAGAAAAAGAAACCACTGACAAAGTGAAGAGACAACCCACAGTATGGGGAAAAAATTACCAGTCACTCCTCAGACAAAGGTGTTGCAAATAGAACATACAGAGATCTCAAAAAATCAGACCCCTCAAATTCAAAGACCCAATCCAAAAATAGATGCCAGCAATAAATAGACATGTCTCAGATGAAGAAGTATAAACACCAAATAAATACATGAAAAAATTCTGAGCATCACTGATCATTTAAGAATTGCAAATTGAAACAACAGTGAGATTGGCTAGCATCAATCAATAACAAATGTTTGCAAGTCTTTGTTAGGAAAGGAATATTTCTTTTCAATTGGTGGGAATATTTGTACAACTACTATGAAAATCAGTATGGTTATTCCTCCAAAAACTAAGACCAGAGGTTTCATTTTACCCAGCGTTCCTTTTCTGGGTATCTTCTTGAAAGAGTTACAAGCATTATATCACAGTGATACATGTACACCCATGTTTACAGCAGCACAATTTATGATAGCTACATCTTGGAAACAGTGCATATGACCATCTAAGCATGAATAGATAAATGAATTGCATATAAATGCAACAATGTACTACTGTGCCATCAAGGACGAACTTGAGTTATTTGTAGGAAAATGAATGTACCTAAAGACCATAATCTTTTTTTGTGTGTGTGGCCTTCTCAGCCCACGGTGGAGGTAGGGCTGGTGAAACATGTGGTGCTGGGGACTGAACCACAGTCCCTGCACACTTGTGTAAGCAGGCACTTTAGACCACCAAGCTAACTCAGTGGCCCCAAGACCATAATCTTAAGGGAAGTAAAACTCACACATATTGAAATATTGCATTGTTTCTCTTTTGTGAAAATCCCAAAGGATAAACAAGCAGTACAGGGAAGGATTAATACTGGGAAATAGGAAGAACTAGTTCAATAGGAAGGAGAACAGAGGAGTGGGAAGGAAAAAAGGAAAAAAAAATGGATACTAAGGTTTTGTAAATAGGAAGGATTTGGGGTGGGGGATGAAAAAGAAGAATCAAGTTATATTAAGTAGAGGCATAAGTCCCTTATGAATGTGATCAGTGCATATGACACATAAGTACTAATAAAAAATATCAAGTAAAAAAAGCATCCAAGCAGATTGGAAAGAAAGTAAAACTGAAATTTACAAAATACCTAGGCATATTACTAAATAAGACAGGGATGGCAAGCATATGAAAATATTTTTGAAATCTCTTATAATTAAAAAATTATAACTTAAAGCATAATAAGACACTACTACACATCTACTAGACTAATTTTTTAAAAAGGCAGTATAAATGGTGATGATTGTGTGGAACGATAGAAACTCTGATGAGGCCACAAAATGGCATAGCCACTTGCGACAACAGCTTGGCTGTTTCTTGTGAAATTAATGTGCTTTTTCCTTGTGACACAGCAGCTGTAGCTCCTACGTATTTACCCAACTGATCTGGAACACAGCCACAAAAAAAGCTACATGTGAATTATAGCAGCTTTATTTCTAGTCATCTGAAATGAAAAACAGCAAAAGTGACTTCTGTAGGTGAATGTGTAGACGCAATGTAGTTAATTCCTAAATAAAAAGAACTGAACTGTCACACTGTTGACTGTGTACAAAGTGGTGCAGATATTATAGGAAATAGTAGAGAGGCTCCTCACATTATTAAATTATAACTATCATATGACTCAAAAATCTTACTTCTGGATATTTTATCAACATAACGAAATCAGAGATGTTATTGAAAGATGTCAGCACTTCTACGTATATTGCAGCACTATTCATATAGTCAAGTAGAAACAACTTAAATGCTCGCTGAGAGAGGAATGCATTAAAAATGGTCTATGTGCACAATGGAATATTATGTAGCATTGCAAAAGTAGCAATTTTCACTGTGTGATGACATGAATGAACATTGAAGGTACTATTGTAACTGAAATAAGCCAGACTCAAAATACAAATACAATATGTAGTGATTCACTTGTATTAGATCCCTACAAAACTCAAACAGGAGGAAAGAATAGAATGGCTTATGGTAAGCACCGAATGAATGGACAGAAGGAAATAAGAAGATATGTACATCAATGATCATAAAGTTTCAGTAAATCAAGATGAATAAACTCTAAAGATCTGCTGGAGTCATACATAACATATTGTGCATTTCAAAATTTGTTGAAGGGATAGATCTAATGTTAAGTGTTCTTACTACAATCTAATAAAGTAAAATAAAAATCAAATAAAATAAAATTCCAGGCCTGTCCTCTGAGAGGCTATAGCGTGAAGATCTCCAGTCTATGCCTACCCTGTGCAACTCAGTGGTTTAGTGTGTGTTGAAATAAAAAGACTGAGAATGTAGCTCAGTGTGAACACCCTGGATTCTATCTTCAGTTCAGAAAAAGAAAGAGAGAAAAAAAGAGCTCAAACCAAAAAAGGACATAGTATACTTTAACTGCATATTGCTAAGTAAAAGAAAACCAAACCAAGAAGGCTATTTGCTGTGTAATTCTAATTATAGTATATGACATTCTAGAAAATGTGAAACTACAGAGATTATTAAAAAAGGTCAGTGGTAATCACAAGTTCACTGGGGTTGGGGAACTTTTGCAAGTGAAATACAGGAAATTTTCAGAGCAGCAAAACTACTCTTATGATGAAATACTGGTGCAATGATAGATAAGTGATATTATGCATTTTTCAAGATGTATAGATTTTTCTAGAATGTAAAGTGATTTTTGTTGGCAGCTGCAGTGCTGAGGATCAAACCAGGGCCTCACAAATGTGAGGAAAGCATTCTACTGCTGAGCCAGCCCAAGCCTAGGAATCTTAAAATTTATACACAGCTTTTAAAAAGTGATTTCAAAATATAAGAATACCAAAAGGTACAAATAAAACCTGAAAATCTAACTCTGTTAAAGATGTACCCTGGATAAAAATTTAAGGGCATACACTTAAGGAAAGGTGATGGAAATGACATTTTGTCTCTTCCTAAACTTCTAGTTCCATTTGAATCATGAAGAAAACATCAGGTTAATCCTGACAGAATGTAGCAAAACACTTGTTTTCTCTAAACAGTCATGATTATTCTTAAATTTATATGTAGACATCCCAATGAATATTCTTCTAAGTGGGACATTTGGGTGACAAATGGGACATGAGTGTGTAACACTGGATTAATCCACTAATCAATCACATGGTTTTGGGGTTTTTCATTTTGTTTTATTTTTGGCACCAGGAATTGAACTCAGGACCTTGCACTTGCCATGCAGGCTCTGTGACACTGAGCTATATCCCTGACCCAACTGATGGGGTTTATAGCTAGGTGGAGTGTGGTAAGGTGCACCATATTCTCCATCGACGCTCCTTGCTTCTCGCTGCCATGCCATGAACAAGCCCCCTTTTCCATGTCTCCTTTCTTGGGGACAACCAATGATGGATTGAAACTTTTACACATTGTGAGCTAGAAAAAAAGCTTTCCTCCTTTAATTTGTGTGCATCAGGCATTTTTGTCTCAGCAACAAGATAGTGAGTAAGATAGCTATTAAAAACAAGAAGGCTCTGAAAAGCTATCACAGCCAAATAGTACCTCTGGAGATATTTCAACCTCATGTAATGTGGTATCTTGAATGAGACCATAGTACAGAAAAAGACAATGTGGAAAAAAACCAAGTATGAATAAACTCTATAGAGTTTAGTTATGAATAGTATATTAAATTTCATTTATTAATTTCAAAAAACATATACAAACATGTTTATAATACAAGGAACTTTGTAAATGGACTCACGGAAATTCTGCTACCTTCCAAGTTTTTCTGTGAAACTAAAACTGTTCTTACAAATGATTTCAAAAGAATCATTGTATATCTATATATCCACACTAAGCAAATAGAAAATATACACTTAAAAATGTCATTACAATACCTCATCCCCACCATAAAAAGAAAAGAAAATGTAGGAATGAATCAATTTAAAGATATGTAAGATGTCTCCATTGAAATCTAAAAAAAACCTGCGAAATTTTTAAAAGATTTATACAAGTTGAAAAATATATTCAGTGACAAGAAAAATGTCAGTTCTCTCCAGGCTGATTTTGAGATTCTATGCAAATCTAATCAAAGTTCAAGCAGGTTTTTAGAAGTTTTAAGTTCGGAAATTGACAAGCTCGTTCTTAAAAGCCCAGACAATAAACTGCAAGTTTATTATCTAGATATAAAGTCAAAATAATGCAATGTCATATTACATAGGGTTGGAAAAAAGGATGATCTACCCAGTAAAAGATATTATGCCAAATGGAAACCTACATGAAAGAAACACTTAGCATATACTGAACTGATCTAAAATCAGAATAATATTCTATTTCACATATATTGAAAAATATAAATATAAAAGATAAAGCACAACTTTAAAAACTAGTATGGAATACTTACTTGACTATAGTGGCCAATGATTTCTTAAAAAAAGGACACTTCAACAATTTGATACCTTATTTTCCTGGAGACTTGAAATACTAATAAAGAAAGTCAAATTTAATCTATTTTACTATTCAATAGCCTCAGTTCATCAAAAATTATAGCTTCAAAAGTAAGATGACAACCCATGGAACAAAAAAGGTATTTTCTACACAGGCATCCAAAGATAAAGAGCTAAGAAAATTCAAAGAATGTTTAAATTATCCATCTCAGAAAAAAAATTGACTCATGCTTGTAACATCTGCCAGTATCCTTCTGGGGCATCTTTTCCTAGGTTTCCAATCCCATGAGAAGCACAAATATCCCCACTTTTAGAAATACCGTGCCTCTCTTCAATACCTACACTCTAATTCTTTGTTTCCTATTAAATGTCTGTCTAATAAATCCTTTCATACCACTTACTAATGTACCCTGTAAATCATTTTTCCTTGATGAGAGACAGCAAACCTTCAAATTTATTTTGTTAGTAAAGCTAACTAAAGTTTAGGTACGTTATCTCTACTTTGGGACTCTCCCAGGACTCTATCAGATCACACTTAACTTTCTAACATTCTGTAGTCAATAACTCACATTTCAAATATGCTCACATGAAACTATTTGTTAGCCATATGATTTGATAGTTGCATGATTAATACACAAGAACAAACACACTTTTTGTTTACCTAATTTTATGAAAGTAAATAGTCTATGGCCTGGTATTGATTAATCATTGATTTCCAACCAAAAGTATTTGAGAGAAAAAGTGAAGTTACCAGGCTCTAGGGCATAGATGGGAAGTATTAAAAGCTGGGAAATGAGATGTCATGGAAAACCCATGGGATTTATCCACAAAAATCCTCAGTAATAGTCAAAGCAGTTTATATTCCAGCTTAATTCCTACAGAGAAATGAAGAAATCATTTTAAATTTCCCTCTGAACTATATTACTCATTAACCAGCAACAGTTATCCTCAAAAGTTCATAAAACCTGTTGTCCAGTACTTTTCAAAGTCCTGGTCTATTTAACTGCTGACTCCGTTCACATACTTCTTTAAAAAAATAATTTTATTGAGAAAGAAACAGTAATGAGATAGTTTCAAAACAGGTTAGTAGGACAGTTGCAATAATTAATACATTGCATATTGCTATCTTTGTAGAGGTTATTCATAGCACAGATGCAGACATGATATCCTGTCCAAACACTATTAGTACAAATCTTTCTTCTCATTGAACTAAGACAAAGTAGCTGTATATCTATCCTATTTTATGTATACAGATACATATTTTTTTCACTACAAAAGGTCCTCCATTTATATCCCCCCTTTTTTGTTTTGTTTTGTCAGAGATGGGTATTCCATTGCCATTCAAATATTGTAGGTGTATGAATTCAGCAAAATAATCTAATATAGTCCAGTAGTCCGTAATAGTAGTGGGTTATCTGTAGGACTGGCAGTGTCAGAAGTTGTTGACTTGAGTCTTTCACAGCACAGCATATTAACGTGGCTTTACTTTTTATACCTCATTTTTATACTCTTCTGCTAAATGGTTAAGGCCAAGATAAGGCAAGACCTATATAACAAGAAATGCAACTTTTGTATCTGCCAAAGTCAGTCAAATCCCCTCAGGATCTTCCCTGAAACCCTGTACAGCAGTTTGTAGATCTTTTGTCAGTGTCAGCCATGTCACGGTCACTGCTTGACCTATTTCTATGAAGAAGTTTTTTCCATGTGCTTCTTCTGCCTTGTGTACTGAGCTGTCACAGAAGTTACACACTGGCCTTGGCAAACTGATGAATTTTATCCTTCAGGGACAGTTGTGTTTATCCAGAACTTCCCTAAGAGCACCTTTAATCAACCAGATGAGAAAGAAATCAGCCAGAGAAAAGGATAGAAGCAGAAGAATGGACCTGCCTTCTCTACATTAAGATCGCCAGCCAACCTCCTTCTCACACACGTATTTGTTTATGCCTCCACTCCCACACCAACAAATAATATTAGCGCGAAAGACACATTCTGGGAAATAACATGCTCTTTTATTTTCACATATATGTTCCTATCAAATACTACTCATAACTTCCCTCCTACTTTTGCTTGAGGAGAAACAAAAGTCTCAAGGTTATGTTTGGTCAGATATGACCCTCCTTAATAAAGCAATATTTGTCTTTCCAACGGTTGTAGGTGTTGGCGACCTCTCTTATCTTTCATTGCTAAGCACAAGCCTCCATCTACATTCATTCTCAAAGTCCTACTCTCTCACAGAGAGCTATTGTTTTAGTTAAGAAGGTGAAGCTAACTCAGTTTCCAGAGAATAATAAAGCTGATGCTAAGTATATATTACCTGTGGTTTTTGCAACCACGCAAAGGAGATTTTTGGGCAGAATAAGAATGTATCAGGAACCTCCAAGTCAACAAGTGGCATTAATGTGTGTATTAAAGGGCCGAAAATTCTATGGAAGCAAAAGCCCAGCTCCTGACTAATTTCTTGTGGAAATAGAACACATTATGAATAAGTTTAAAGGTTTGACCCAACCCCACCAAGGTGCTCTAAAGAAATTCCATGACTAAAGAATTAAGGGAAACTATGACAATTAGGAGTAGATGAATGTGTGAAACAAGATCCACCTATGTACTTCCTTAAGAAGATAGAATAGGGAAAAGAGACAATAAGCTCTTTCCCTTTTTTTGACCTTAGTCATATCAGTTTGATAAGGTTGATTACCTAATCTACATCACACAGTCAAGAGAGGAGAACACCAAGAGTGATTAAACTGAGCTCAGTTGCACAGCACCTGCCTGGCAAGTGCAAGGATCTGAGTTTGATTCCCAGCACCAAAAAAAAAAAAAAAAGTGAGTAAATTATTATGATTAGGATTTGCAAAGATCCAATTCTTCAGCAGCTTTCTCAAAATCCAACTCAGGTCCACCTCCAGTGAGGCTCTAAAATGGCAAACTCCACATTTGAGAAGCAGAACCCAACATAATGAGATCATCTTTCCAAGCAAGAAGAGTCATCTCATGGGAATTGCATTTCCCCAGAACTGTGAAACCAGAACTGAAATAATGATCAGCTAGTTAGGACCTAGCTCCCCTCAGCTAATCCTTAAATGTCGTCCTCATTCTTCTGAGAGCAGGCTAGTCTGAACCTTTCATTAGTGTGAGCCCCTCCAATTTAGGTAGCGGGAGTCATTTCCCTCTTTCTCTTTCCTTTCAAACTCGGCCTAGTACATAAGCTTATGCATCCCACTGATACATTCGAAGGTTTTTTCCAGTGGTAAGAGTCAAGAACTTATTCATAGGCTGAGTTGTGGTTTTTCATCTCCTTTTTAAGGGATAACCTTGGTGCGGTCCAGTAGTAATTCCTACAAGGGACTTATTTTAGCTGTAAGAATGCAGAGTTTAAAAATGAAATGGAAAAAGATAATTAAGGAAATGGAAAGCAAATGAGAACATGGATGGTTATACTTATATGAGATGAAATCAAGTTTAGGTAAGAAACTATAAAAACAGACAGAAAAGGTCATTGTAGGATAAGAAAAGGGTTAATTCATCAATAGGGTGTAATGATTTTAACACATATATAGCCAACATGGGAGAACATAGACATTATAAGTGAGCACCAACTGATCTGAACAGAGAAATAGACATCAGCACAATAATAGCAAGGGACTTCAGTATCCCAGTTTTGACAACAGAGTATTCTGCTGGCAAGTCAACAATAAAACAGCAGTAATGAATAAACTTTATACCAAGTGTACCTAATAGACCTACAGAGACTATTTCATCAAAAAGCAGCAAAATAAATATTCAAGTACACATAAAATTCTCCTTGATAAATTGTACATTAGAGCACAAAAAATCTTAACAAATTTAAAGATCTAGATCATCTAAAAGTGTGTATTTTTACAATTGTGGGAAAATATAAATTGATAATAGAAAATTTTTTCAAATTCTCACAAAAATGGAAATTAAGACATTGAAAAACCAACAAATCAAAGATCTCAAAAAAGAAACGAACAAAGCAAAATATCAAGACAGGTTTCATGATTTGGTACAGAAAGACAATAACAAAACTTACAGGACATAGTAAAAGCAGTTAATGAGGTAATCACATGGGAATATACAAATGACTATATTTAAAGAGTTCAGATCCTAACCTATTTTTGTTTGTTTGTTTGTTTGATGGGTTTGAACTCCCTATGTAGATGAAGTTGGCCTTAAACTCATGGCAATCTTCCTGCCTCTGTCTCCCAAGTGCTGGGATTATAGGTATGTACCACCAGGCCTGGCTCTTAACCCAAATTTACATATCAAAAGACTAGAAAAAGAACAAACTAAACACAAAGTTAGCCAAAAGAAGAAAATAAAGATTATAGTATAAGGGCTGGCCAAATAGCTCAGCAGATTAAAGCACCTGCAAGCAGGCTCATGAGCTGGGGCTTCGATCCCTGGGCCTGCCATACATTGAGACAATGATTGAGACTGGGTGTGGTAGTGTGTGCCTGTAATCCCAGCTCTTGGGAGGCTGTAAACAGGTGGATCACTACTGGTCTGATCTAGTAACGAGACCCTGAACACCCTGTAGACCCTTCCCTAAAAATACAAAACAAAAAGCAAAAAATCAAAACCATGTTGTGGAGGGCAGGGGAGATAGTTCAGTAGGATAAGCAAGCACAAGGGCCTGAGTTCAATCCCCAGTTCTGCCAAAAAAAAAAAAAAAAAAAAAAAAGGAAAGAAAAGAAACTCTTAGCTGGAGCCCAAGACCTTTCACAGAAATATATTCCTAGCTTATTTTTAAATTTCATTTTGAGGCAGAGTCTCAATAAGTTGACCAGGCTGGCAGTCCTCTTGCATCAGCCTCTTGAGTACCTAGGATTATAGGCACAGCACCCATGAAATCCTTATATTTTCATCTAAATAAATTACTCAGAAAGAATCTCAACTTTTGTTTTATAAAAACATCATGTTCCTGACTTCATCATGGCCACCTATCTAGCCGATTGCATCATCATTTTTGATGGTGTTCCATCTAAGAACACAGTTGCAAACAGTCCTCAAATCCTTTTGGCTGGAATGAACAAATTTTTATCTCAGCTGGAAATTACATTCAGAAGAGGTCCAAACAATTATAGATCACTAATAAACTCAACTCAATTAAGGATGTAGAACAAAAGAAGAGCAGTAACTACTTTTTCTTGCATGATTAGACAGATTCTTAGAATTACTGATAAGCCATTTTATTAAAAGAAACATTTACTGGGATTTCTATCATATAAAACTCTAATCAGGCTGCCCGTCCGCCCGGCCATGGCCACCACCGATGACGCGCGGGGCGGGTAACCTCTGTCCCATGACCTTAGTTTGCATGAAATCACTCCAAGGATCGGGGGACCCAGGATCAGGAGACCCAGCAGCCTCCTGTGCCCTCTGCAGCCTCGTTTCTGCTGTCCTTGCGGCCCACAGAAGCGTCCCCAGGTGTACATGATGGAGAGTGCAGTGTGACATTGCAGCCATGTGCCATTCGCACCATCTGCACATACCGGTTCTGCTACCTTCTGCTAAGGATGTTCCTGCTTCTCTTTCAGCTCAGCCTTTCCTTAGTGCCTTCTCTGAGAGTCCCTGAAAAGAGAAAGTATTCGTTCCTTGACTATGTGTGGCCATGTTGGTTTTGAGAGTTTGCCGGACCAGCTCGTCAACAGGTCCATTCAGCAGGGCTTCTGCTTCAACATCCTCTGTGTGGGAGAGACTGGAATTGGAAAATCAACACTGATTAATACATTGTTTAATACTAATTTTGAAGAACATGAATGCTCACATTTTTGCCCAGATGTTAAACTTAAAGCTCAGACATATGAACTCCAGGAAAGTAATGTTCGGTTAAAATTGACCATTGTGAATACAGTGGG
>NW_004524583.1:789236-791275 GCF_000260255.1 Octodon degus
AATCAGATTTTATGGCCCCATATACTCTGGAGCTTGAAGGATGGTTTAGTTAAAGTAACACTAAAAGCCAGCTATGTTCTAAAATTTTAGTTTGAACACAGAAAATTGCACTTTTCTGTTCTTAAAAAAGTCCCTTTTGTGCATAACATTCTAAAATGACATTTCATACTAAACAAATTGCCTCCAAGTTTTCATGACATATGGAAAGATTTTCAGTAGGTGTACTATATTCATGTATCAAATGCTGACCAGTGTTGCCCCATTTTTAAAATCTTGAGAAAGTTTCCTATATGAACCTGGTGTGCCAAGTATGCCAGTATAATGAAACTGCCCTATTTTAAAAGCTATGGTAGACACAAACTACACTGGTAAGATTTGGTAAACATCACATTATATTTGTTTTGAGTCTTTGCATTGAAATTTTCAATGTATTGTTTCCAAGGATAATTGTCTACTATAAAACACCAGTGTTGGAAAATGGGTGTTTATTACCAGCTTACACATTGTTTTTAATGTTTTTAAAAATCATAAAAATCATTTCAGTGCCCCTCAAGGAAAAGAAATACTTTTGATTTTCAGTTTTTGCATTCTGTGAGAGTGTATTCTGTAATTACTCTCTAAGGAATGTCATTTTTAAAGCACACATTTATATAATCACTGATCAAGATTTAAGACAAAGCATTTCTAGAGAATGTTTATTTCCCTTATAATTACAGGCTCAACATCTTCAGATTAGGGGCCTCAGAAACTATGTATTTTTAAAAGTAGATTTTTCTGTGGGTAGCCAATGAGTATAAACTACTTCCTCAGTGGCAACTAAAATGCAAGAGATAGCAATACAAGTGTCCCTTGGTACCAAATATATTCATTTCTATGTTTGGATATAAAAGACATTATCTAAATCTTATTATTGCACTGAAGTGGAATTAACTTAAGAGTGCGAAAGTGGGATTACTATAAACTATCAGCACATGTAAAGCAGAAAAACTGAAAATTATTTGTCAGTACTTTTAGAGCTCATTGAAATGATAGAGGCCTTGATTAATTGCAAACAATGGATAGATGGCTTGGTTTCAGTGGACCCCCATTAGGCCTTCTAAAAATAAATTTTTGTGTGGGATCTGTAAGTACATTTCTGTTGTGAATAATTTAAATATACAAAATATGGAATAAAAAAGATCTCCCTTTATTACCCTTCCGGGGTTATCAGTGTTTGAGTTTATTCTTTCATGCTTTTTTTCTATGCAGTTAACCTGAGTATGAATATGTTAAGGGTTTTGTACATAAATAGGATTACACTAAAGTAGTTTGTTCTTAAGGCTAGCTTAAATGTGTCATTATTTAAAATATGTTTAATAAAACAAGACACTATTTTTATTCCCTATTCTGTCCCTATTCCCTTTAAGAAAATAAGACATAATAAAAGCACCATTTTTACTTCTTGCCAATGAAAAAATAAATAAACAAAAATAAAAATATCATGTTCCTCTTATCACTTTTTAAATCCCTTTATGTCGCTCCTTGCTAAAATCAATTTACATTGTTAATACCAGAGGATCCTTTCCATCAACACTGAGTATTGTTTGGTGGCCAGGGCAAGGCAGGGCAAACATCGCTGACGGCAAAGAAGAAAGCTGAACACGAGTCTTGTGCTTGTTTGGCAAGTGAGTTAGATCACGTGGCCTTAAGTAAAAAAAAAAGTTCTGAAATTTTGTGAGAGGGTCAGACTTTCCATTTCTCTTTCCTCACCCTTCCAAATGGGTGAGATTATAGGCCTGCCCCACTGCATCCAAATTGTTTATCACTCTTATAGCCATCAAAATAGTTCCACAGAAGCTTTATGCGAGTGAGAGTTTAAAGAGGTACCTCATGTGTCAATTAATGACCTAGATTTCAAAGTCCTTGCAAAACTTCCACCAACTATGCTGTGAGAGTAGGAATATAAAATTTGACTCCACAGAGTAATACTGCCAATTGCAATTACAACATACTTTATGTTTAGAAAAAAGGAATATAGGGCTGGAGAGATGGCTCAGTGG
>NW_004524583.1:792080-793489 GCF_000260255.1 Octodon degus
TGGATGTGTTTTTAAAAAGCCTATATTGCATCAGCCAATCAAATTGAAGATTATGAGCCTGGAGCCAATGGATGCAGACCAGGGGCGGGACTTAGAACCAATAACGGCTGTTATAACTGCCCTTGCTCTGAGTTGTTCTGAAGTGAAGGAAATGCCTGGCCTTCCCTTGCTTCTCTGAAGTGCTGGATGGTGAGCGCTCCATCCTTTTCCCATTGATTCGCCAGCTTTTTCTTCCAGAAAGTTCCCACAGCATTCCTGCTCAGATTCAGTCACCCTCCTTTTTAGGTTACCAAGCAAACCTCTACCAAAGATAACCAGACCTCTGATCCCATGTTCTCCTCTTTTTGACCCTTGGGTCGCCTCTAAATGCTTTCCTTGCTCGAATGTTTCTGTGTTCATGAGGGCAATAAGCGACATACCTTTAAAGTCTCGGAGTCCAGGGAAGGCTGCCAGTTTACAGAGATAATTGGACCTCTGCAGTTTAAAGCCATAAACCATTGTGAGTTTTACAGATTTAGGAGGACTTCAGTGTATTTTTGTGACCTCAGCTCTGCAAAATGCCAGTTTAAAAAAGGGAGACTGTTCTTGGGCTTTTGTTTTTTTTCTGTTTTTTTAGGGCTAGATGAATTTTGTGACTCTACTTCCGTGATAAAGAGAATATCTAAAGTTGGCTGACTGTTAAGGTCAGTCTATGTGTCTTTTTGAGAAGACCATCATTAATTACCTTAACACAAGAGGATTTGGGATATATTAGCTACAAATACATTGATTTATATTCAGTAGACTGTGAAGTCATAATTTAATGGTATTATTGGAAGTCAATAGAAGTTCAGAACGTAGGGCTTAGTTAAAGAGTGTGCGTAATAAGAGTGTGACACTGGGGACTATATCTTATCCCTGACCCCTTTTGGACTGGCTCTTTCACTCTTCTGTCCATTTCCTGACTGCCACAAGGGAGCAGCTTTTCTCTGTCATGCCCTTCTGCCATGGTGTTTTTGCCTTGTATATTACCCACAATGGAATATTATTCAGCCATAAGGAAGAATGAAATCCTGTCACTTGCAAGAAAATGGATGGAACTGTAGGCTATCTTGCTAAGCAAAATAAGCCAGACACAGAAAGTTAAATATTACATGTTTTCCTTTATATGAGAAACCTAAAATAAATGAATGAATGAATGAATGAATGAATGAATAGAAGGAGAAAAGATAAGAAACCAGAAGTTAGATCTTGGAAGGAGCAAGGAAGATTCTTGGTAAAGGAGATAGGGAAGATCAGCAAAATGGAGAAGAGAGAACGATGTAAAGCGACTGAAAATGATGAAGGAATTTAATATGTATGTGTCAGTTCCCCAAAATTATTATCACTATTTTGTACTATAATCATGCCCTAATAAAATAGTTTAAAAG
>NW_004524583.1:794934-801006 GCF_000260255.1 Octodon degus
GTGCTCTGAATTTTGCAAAGATACAGAATCAGATTCAAACCAACTGTAGCAAACAACATGGATGATAACAGCGTTTCCCACTCGAATTCTAATGATTCTGACACATTAGGGGACCTCATCCTGCGTGTGTTTTTGAATACTCCTACTGAACTCCCTGAAATCATTTTTACACTGTCTTTCATTTGTACTATTGGAGGTAAGTCTGTGTGTCTCTGTTTCTCTGTCTCTATCACTCCTTGTCTCTGTCTCTTTCTCTAAGTCTCTCTCTCTCTCTCTCTCTCATTTTATTCCATGGATATGTCTAATAAATGCTAATATACAGAATCAGAATTTTTAAAAGTTACAATAGTAGTAGGAAATTAGAATGTCACTATTAAAATGTCATTCCTTTATCACAATGTTTTTAATCAAATGAATCAAAGAATAATTTGGTTCTGAGGAGTAAAAGTACAATCTGACTTGCACATTTTTCACTTCTATCAGATTCAAAGTGCTCATACCTTCATACTTGCCAGGGTTAGGTTTCAGTAATGGAAATAACTGAAGCAAATAAGCAGGAAATCAAACATTGGGGTAAGGAGTCTTATAAATTATATCCAAATGATAAATATATGCCAAACTTTTATAAGAACGATGAAGAAACTAAAGGTGAATATGGTTTTTTTGGTTCTTTTCTCCTTTCTTTGACTCGAGAAGGAATTACACTACAAAGAGGCAGAACAAATGAAAGAGAAGAAAGTGCTATATTACTTATTTCTCTTTGATTACACTGATAAGGGTAAATAAAAGTTAAGATTTATTGCAGACTTTATAACATGTAATATGCAACTAGCTTTTTGCTGTCAGGCAAATTATAGACTCTAATTGTTCTTCATCCAGGAGGTTTTGTTAATTTTTTTACTAATCTTTCACTATGCGGTTGCTAACTAAATCTCTGATGTATGAGTATATAGAAATGCTATTCTAAATATTTCAGGAATGTAAAAGGCAATGAGTGTTAGCAAAGTTTACTGAAAATTGTAAGGAAATGATATCCATCAAAGGAGAGGTGAAGCAGGAGACTCACAAGCTAACAATTACACTGTGTGCTTACAGTGTGAAGGAAGGTCTCAACGACAGCAAAATACAGCATGAGTAATGAACAGTATTTCACTGTCCTCTGCATTAATTAATCATAACATTAAAGTTTCAGAATACACTATTTCACGGTCTTTCAGTAACAACATGTATTTTTGCAGCATTTTTGAACATGCACTTGAAAGTCTTTCTAATTCCTCTCCCCGTGATACTATTTTTACTTGGATGCAGTCTTGAAATACTAAGTTTTATGTCTTTTGAGGTGAGTACAAGAAATGAATATTTTGTACTGTAGTTAAGAGCAACATAGATGCAAATTTTGATTAAGGACATTTGTACAAATATTCAACCCCTCACTACCCTGTCACCTCATGGATGTTTGTATTGTTGGGAAGGAGGCGGGGCTTGAAAAGGGTGAGATAAATCCACACGTAGTCAAGACAGATGTAAGAGTACACAGTCTAAAAGTACACAGGCAAACCTGAAAGAATAGCCATACAGCTGCTGAGTTAGAATAGTCCCTGAGTTCTTAAAAAGAGTTAAAATAAACTTAGATATGAAATTGACTAACAAGATAGGAACTCAGGAAAATTTTGTGCTGCTGGGACAAGATTTTAGTAGCAGCAATTCAATTCTGATACTTAGCAATTTTTTTAATTAAATTTATTTTATTATTTTTCCCATAATATTATTGAGAAACAAATAGCAATGAGACAGTTTCAAACCAAATTGGTAGGATAGTTTCAATAATTAACACATTGCATACATTCTTCCTGTTGGTTAATTGTTGTACAAGATGCAGACATGATACCCTATTTACAAACACTATTAGAACAAATCCCTCTATTCATTAAGAGAATGTAACTATATATCTATTCTAACCATTTTGAATACACAGATACAAAATGGACATTCATCTGTATCCCCTTTTTTTTGCTTAGTTCCATTATTTGAATATTATAGGTGTGTTAACTCAGTAAAATATTCTAAAAGAGTCCAGTAGCAATTTTTTGTTACCTCAGTTAAAAATATTTTATAGGGTTTCCAGTGTTCATGGGATAGAATATATTAAGAAACATACATTGAACTTCTTGCTTGGATTTGAAAGTGAGAAGGTTGGAGAAATATAGTAAAGGCTGCTACAGTACTGCAAAGTACTTGAGGACAATTAGTGAGGTTAAAGAAGAGAGAAAGGGGCTGGCGAAATGGCTCAGTGGAGCAAGCGCTTCCCTGGTAAGTGCAAGGGCCTGAGTTCAATCCCCGGTTCCACACACACACACAAAAATATGTGTGTGTGTGTATATATATATATGTATATATATATATACACATATATATACATAAGAAAGGAAGTGTGTGTATAGAATTTATTACTGGCACATCAAACAGTTCTGTAGGTCATTTTGTGAAAAACTTCTTATGTAAGTAAATATTTTACATTATGCAGGCCTTCTAATCTCTGTCTCAGCTCAGCTCTGCCGTTGTAGCTCAAAAGCAGTCAGAGGTAAGGCATATATTAAGTGTCATTGCTGTGTCCCAATAAAACTTTATTTACAAAAGCAAGGAATGGACTAGGTTTGGGCCAGGAGTCAGAGTTTACCAATCCTGGCCAAAAAGCACGGATATCAGAACTTGTTGGAAAATGATTGACCCTTCTTAACAATTTTAACTAGTACTGTTTAGCACAGTTATAGACAATATGTATTCATCTGAGAACCAGGAGCAGGTTATTACTTCAGGTGCTACAAATGTAACTTTGAAGAAAAGCAATTGGTGCCTACATTCATAGGACATCCAGTGGAAAAAGAGATCCACAGAGGGTGCAAAGATGTCACCTGTTATCTAATGCAAGAAAGGAAACTTAGTGTGTTCTTGAAGAATGAACACTGGATGGGTAATAAGATAATAGTCCACATCTAACTATTCGTGATTTCCCAAATTGCATATGATCTTTTATCTTTTTGTAGATTCTTTTGTGCATAAGCCACCTACTTGATCTTTCTCTTGTATACCAAAATTTAGTGATGTATTCTCCTGCTTCCATGTCAATATGTTTGCTATACCTGTTGTTTTAAAAAAAAAGCACAAAGATATACATACCTTACCTCTGTAATTAGTAATAATTAGATGGAAAATCATAAAATTCCAGCAGAGCCAAAACTTCAGAACTTATTACATTGTATTTTATCTTTTTAAAGTGTTCCTTCTTTGTTGCTAGAGATTGGGGAGTTTGCATTCTATGCTAAGATAGAGATAAATAAAATATTTTTCTATTACTAGATCCAAAGATATGCAGATACGATACAATGGATAGATCCAAACTTATTTTTTGGTATATTCATACCAGTAATTATATTTAATGTTGCATTTGACATGGATGTATACATGCTCCAAAAGTTAAAGTGGCAGGTAAGTATTATTTTTCAGTAATAAAACTCATTCATGAAGCTGGGTATGGTGTTGCACACTTACATGCTCAGCACTCAGAAGTCTGAGGCAGGAGAATTGCTGAGAGTTCAAGACCAGCCTGGGCTACATAGTGAGACACTGTTTAAAAAACAAAACAGAAAAACTTTTACTTATGGACCATATGTTGCTTGTTTTTAGACTTTAAAAAAAAATTGCTCTAAAACGGAAGACAAAAGAGGATGGAAAAAGTACAGGGCATCAGAATGGTAAATTTAGCTTCATATATTAGTGAGTAAATCACCTCATGGCAACTGTCTGGCATGTTGAAATCAGGTTGAAAAAGTTCTAAAAATCTGACTACAGAACTTCGTAACAATTACAGTTTTAATTCTGAGAAACTATATGAGAGCTATTATGGAAGTATATTAACTCTAGTAAAAACTCTCTTGTTGAGAAAAATCATTGTGTTCAATTCAGTTCCTACAGTCTAAAGCCACTTACAACCACATGTAAATATACAAAAGCAGAGAATAAAACCCACAGAAGTAGCCATCACCCTAATTTACAGTCTGCAATGATTTTGTTTATCATGGGAGATAGGACTGGATCAGGAAAAGATCATGAGATAAAATACTGAAGATTGAAAATAGGGTGCAGGGCCAGCCAGGTAGCTCAGCAGACTAAAGCACCTGCTTTGGCAGAGCGCAGCTGCTGGGGTTTGATCCCCGGCATGCCGTGCTTGCCCCGCCCACAAGGCGCGCTGAGAGGGCAGTTGAGACTGGGCATGGTGGCATGCGCCTGTAATTCCGGCGCTTGGGAGGCTGAACACAGGTGGATCACTATAACTCTGATGTACATAGTGAGACTCTGTAGACCCTGTAGACCCTCTACTAAATACCAAAAAGAAATAAATAAATTGATTAATAAAAATAAAATAAAATGGGTATATAATTCATTCAAAGAAATCAAGAAAGGAAATTTTGAGAGTATAAGACTATTACTTAGACTGTATTAGTAGTGAAATTATTTGAACAATTTATATTTTTATCTAAATCCAAACACAAAGAGTTTAGAAAACTGATGAAAAGATGCAATTCACAAGAACAGAAGTAGGAAAGTGGTCTCTGTCGTCTCTGGTGATGTCTGCTAAGCCATCTTACCATCTCTATTCAGGAGGGGCTTAGCTGGAACAGTTTGCAACTGAAATGGCCCCACTTGCAGGTCTGCTGGGGGTGCTATTAGGACTTCCTGACTCTACATCTGAAATAATCCTGATTATCTGCTTTTTTAAAATAAAAAACAGAAGTAATCTGACTTTTCCACTATAAAACTTCTTTGCAGTTATTTTTAATTACAGTCCCTGGCTTTGCGATTAAATATACTTTAATTTTTTGGTACCTGCAATCTTTAAATAAATTAAATTTGAAACCCATACAGTGGACACTGTTTTCATCTATCCTTATGAGCTCAGATCCTATGATAACTGCATCTGCCATAAAAGACCTTGGTAAGTTTATCTTTCTCTTTTTCTATATTACATATTTTGTAATTCATGTGTCTTAGTTTTAAGGTCTTTTGTGAGGGGTAGCTTTTCATAGTATGAAGTTGTGTAGTGAGAGATTATAGATTGAATTTTAGCAGAGAGTCTAGAAATGATGCTTCGAACAGAAGAAAATGCCAGTATCCATAAAGATCATTATACCCAATTGTGGACTTAGGATAATGATATTTAAAGAAAAATGTCTTTGTAGTCATTGTCATCATAGAGAACAAAAGCTTAAAAATGTCCAAAATAATAAAAATTGCTGACAATAATGGTGGTTGTATAAAATATTTTAGGATAAACAAATCTATATTGAAAGGTAAAATGCCAAATTAATTTAACCCAGAAAGTTAAAATATTTCAAGATTCTCACACAAGAATATAATTGTATACTTTCCCTCAGTCTCATTTTAATGATAACTAGAAATATTGGTTTAAAATAGAACATTCACATGACACATCCATGCATGCTGCGTACACACGCGACGGCAACAGCACACGTGCATATTCTTTACAATTTCATTTTCACTGTATGGGAAACTAAAGGGAAAAGAGATACTTCAGGCAAGTAGAAATAGAGTATGGAAGACACACTGAGTGTAAATGTATGAACACTGGAAGGCTGTGGGTTCAACCTAAGATGAAGTGAATACAATGAGAGGGTAGAAGAAAGAAGTGCCGGCATTGCCACTGAGGCCTTCGTTCTTGCCTTTCTCTCTGCACTTGTTGACTCCACATCGCTATTTCTGTGTGGTTTTGTCAGTACCAACACTGATTGCTCCAAAGATCTGAGGGAGTGAGCGCTGTGATATGGTGGAGCTGATTCTACACCTTTCTCGTCATCTTTACTGTAGTACATCACTGATTTTCTAGCTTGTTATTTTACTTGTCATTTTTTTGCTATTCTCATAAATTGTGGCTATCTTGTTGCCTTTTTTGGATTTTATTTTTTTTTCTTCCCTTTGCATCTTTCAAAAAAATAAATAAATAAAGCATTTCCCACCTAGCATTTATGCTTGAGTTTGCCAAGCAAGATTCATATG
>NW_004524583.1:801521-805247 GCF_000260255.1 Octodon degus
AAAGAAGAAAGAAAGAAAGAAAGAAGAAAGAAAGAAAGAAAGAAAGAAAGAAAGAAAGAAAGAAAGAAAGAAAGAAAGAAAGAAAGAAAGAAAGATCCTCCCAAAATGCCCAACAGTTTGGGGAACAGTTTTGATGATATGAGCTGGACTCTGCTTTTCTTGGGCAGGTTTCCAAAACCATCTACAGTGATCTGGCTGATGACTATCCAGGGACTAAATCATTCTGGATGGCATCAAACAGGAAAATTCAACTTCTCTCTCTTCTGCTTTTGTAGGGTGACCAGGAAATGCTGCCATGATGGATGGAGGCAGAGTCTTACACAAAAGAAAGCTTTCATTAAGTCTCATAACCAAACAGATGTAGCTTTCTGTGCAGGGTCTTAGAGCAATGGACATAGGTACAGGAAAGTGAAGAACTGACCCACCAAGGCAGTGGAGAAGAAAGGACTGCTTGGACTTTTCTTCTCTCCTGTCAGCAAACTTATAGATACGGAGTGGGTGGTTCACAGAAAGAAGTTTTGCTGTCTAACAATGTTTCTCTCCTTTTCATAAAATACTAAAGATTCTCAAAGTCATAGCTTGGCCAGTAAAAACAGAGGAAGAAGACAACTAACAAATATATAAACCTAGAATACCTTTATAGGGGAGTTAGCATGAATGATGGAAGCAGGGTAAAGCCTGATTTCTAAAATATTGAAAACAATAGATGGAAAAGTCAGGTAATTTACAAATCTGACTAGATTCTCTGAATAGTTGCCCCAAAATTAACTTAGATACTTAGTGAATTGACTTGTGAATTTTATCTTTCAATCATTTTAATGGCTTGCATTAAAATCCCTGACAAAAGGAATTCACTTATGCATACAAATACATCATATACAGACCCAATCACTGAATTATTAAAAATTAACAAATTTTATGTTTTAATCAGTGCTTTGAAACAAAGAATGACAGTGTAAACTAAATATTTGACTTATGTAAACATAATAGGCCATAATTAATTTGGCACCTAATGACAATGTAGACTTAGATTTTATAGTTTATTAGCTAAATTTCCAGAAAGCTTTCAAATATACCTAAAATATAAGCATGTAGTACAAATTCAAAGCAGAAATTAGGTTTTTACTTTCTAATGCAATTTAATTCTATAATAATGGTATTTTTCTCACTTAAAATCCCTCCCTTTGGCATACATAGGTCTTTCTAGAAGCCTTGTAAGTTTAATTAATGGAGAAAGCGTGATAAGATCTGTATTAGCATTGATTGTATTTACTACTACTATGGATATTAATGACAGAAGACAGCATACAGCAAACCATAACTTAGGTAAGGACCATTTTTTTAAATTTTTTAAAACCAGAAGTCTATATTTTCTGAAAACTGACATAGACTTTGTAATATCTTACCATAAATTATGTTTATAGGAACAAAACAGTGAGTACTCATGAAGTTATTTACTCTTTATATAGTACTATCATACATTTTCAGGGGGATAAGGTACCGGGAATTGAACTCAGGATCTTGTGCCCTCCACTAAGAAGAGGCGAGTCTAACTGTAATTGTTTCACTTGACATTGGACAGTGCTGAATTGTTGATTGTCCAGTGACACTATTGTGCTCTATTCTATCTCATGTTACAGGTTTATGTCTAAACGCTAAATTGAAGACTGTTCCTTCCCAAGATCAATTCTGAGAACCACTCCCTAATTTTTTCCTAAGAGGAATGGGTCTAGGTAGTGGACAGTTACCTTGGTTGGAAATAAGGCATCCTTTCCTTTGAGACTTTGCCGCAGCCTTTGAGACTTGTGAGCCACACACTGGGAAAGCTAAATCCATTGTTAGTGTACCGGGGCCTTGAAGCTCAAAATACTTGTGGCACATCAACTCTAAGGGCTTTAACTTTGCCATCCATAGTACATGAGAAAACCAAAGATTCATCCATACAACATTTTGCAAAGGACAGGGTACAAGAGAGGTAGATTTGACCCACAATGCACTCAGAGCTTTCACTATAAAAGTTCCTGTAGATATGAGCTCACTGAAGATGACAAGTGAAAAAGAAGAAATTTTCTATATTCAAAAGCATCTTAAAAACTCAAGATGCACTGAGTTTGGTGTCACACACCTACAATCCAGAAATTTAGGAGGCTGAGGAAGGAGGATTGCCATGAGTTTGAGGCCAGCAAGTTTGAGAACAAGACCAACCTGAATTATATAGAGAGATCTGGTCAAAAAGCAAGCACTCAAGATGCTTAGAGAAACTGAAAATTACCAAGAAATATCATCACCAATGCCAGGCTGAAGAATGTGTCCAGCAATTAAACCTGGAAGAGTATTTTACCAGGCTCAATTTAAAATATATTAACCATAGAACTTCAGGGAAACTTACATTAGAAACCATAGCTGCCTTCTAATCAAGAGAAGAGTTTTGGTATTTGCTGTAAGGAGATAAAGAGACTGTAGAAAGGAAGGTATTGATGTGAAAGTTCATTTAACCATTCATTGATTCAACAATTATTTAATAATGCATAGTATGCAATAATTCCTATTATAAGTCCCAGGAATCCAGCCAAGAACACAGTTACTAAATACTCCCTCCATTTCTAGTTTGCAATGTAGTTTCAGAGAAATAGAAACTATAAGCAATCATTATTAGCAATAATTGCAATAACTTTAGAAATCAAAAATCTACTGGAAGAAGAGTTAATTGATTTTCTTTGCCATTACATCTTTGAGCTTTTAATAACTGTTAATGTTTGAAGTTATTATATGTTTCAGAATAAGGAAATTAATACTGAGTTACTGTACTCAGAATTCTTACATTATGAAAATCTTACCTAATCTTTTGAAGCAGTAATTTCACTTTTAGGATATAGAAAATAATCAAGTAAACATAAAAATTGTTTAAAAAAATATATCCTGGAAAGTTTTTTTTGTCTGGGAGGGAAAGTAAAGCAACTGAGACATTTAGCAATAAACAAATAATTGCTCAGTTTAACAGGACAACATAGCACAGGACATTCAATTAGTGACCCACAGATATTGCTATTTCTATTCTCATTGAGTGTTATATTACATCCAGATTATTAGTTTTATGAGTTTGGGACTTCTACTAGAGCATCAAAGACTTCCTGCATATTTAGTAATGCAATAGGCACTATATAAATATGTATATAATCCTTAATAGAGAAAGAAGTTCTTCAAGTATACTGCACAATTCTCCAAAAGTAACTGCAGTTTTAGCATATAAAAAGAAACAGAGACCCTGTCCTTGCCCAGGTCCGGTGAGTGTGTGGGAGAGCTTCCTGCTACCCTGCGCCGCCGGTCCCCGCCCAGGTGTAGCATAGGTAAGACACTCTTTCACCCCCTTGAGATGACCTCTACCACTCCGCAGCACACCCCCACCCCACCTGCTGGGTAGGAATTTCAGCTGCGTTCTGGGAACCCCCAGACCCAGTACTAGCCCAGACTCAGTGAGTGTGTGGGAGAGCTGCCTCTCCCTCTACTCCACCTTGTCCCCTCCAGGCTCAGCTCAGGCCTGGCATGCAGGCCTGGGGTGTAACACTGCAGCTGCAATCCTTGCAGAGAGTGTAGAGGATAGAACCACCCAGCTAGTTCAGGAGCAGAAACTCTTGCCAGAGGGGCACAACAGGTTCACCCTCAAGGGCAGCAGCATGAAGGAGCTGAGCACAGCAGCCAGACCCAAGCCAGGCACAGCTGGATAAA
>NW_004524583.1:828269-829716 GCF_000260255.1 Octodon degus
TGATTTCCCTAATTTCTTTCTCAGTGTGTTAATTGTATATGTACAAAAATGCAACTGATTTTTGGGTGTTGACTTTGTATTCTGCGATGTTGCTGAATTTGGTGATTAAATCTACAAGACTCTTCGTGGAATTTTTGGGTTCTTCTGTGTAGAATATCATGTCATCTGCAAATAATAATAATTTCATGCCTTCTTTTCCAATTCTTATTTCTTCTATTTCTATCTCTTGTCTAATTGCTCTAGCTAATGTTTCCAGGACTCTATTGAATAGGAGTGGACTAGTGGATATCCTTGTCTTATTCCTGATTTTGAAATGAAGGCTTTCAGTTTTTGCCCACTTGGTATGATGTTGGCTGTTGGTTTCTCATAAATGGCTTTTATCAGGTTGAGATATAGACAATCTATTCCAATTCTCTATAGAGGTCTTTTCATGACTGAATGTTGGAATTTTCAAAAGCTTTTTCTGCATCTACTGACATGATCATGTCGTTTTTGTTCTTGGTTCTACTGATGTTGTGTATTACATTTATGGATGTATTTATGATGAACCAACCAGCATTCCTCGAATGAATTCCACTTGGTCATGATACATGATCTTCTTGGTGATTTGCTAGTATTTTATTGAGAATTTTTGCATCTATAGTCTTTAGAGAGTTTGACCTGTGTTCTCTTTTTTAGTTGGATCATTCTCTGGTTTTGGAATCAGAGCAATACTTACTTCCAGGAATGAGTTTGGGAGAATTGCTTCAATTTCAGTTTCATTAAAAAGTTTGAGAAAAGTTGGCATTAAATTTTCTCCAAATTTCTTGTAGAATTCTGCTGTGAATCCATCAGGACCTGTGCTTTTCTTTGTTGGTGGGTTTTTTATTACATTTTTAGTTTCATTTCTCATTATTGAGTTACTCAGAATTTGTATATCTTCTTGAGTCAACTTTGACATTTCATATATCCATTTCATCTTCCATGTGTAAGAATAAACATTTTGGAAGTAGGTATTGATGATCTTCTGAATTCCTGTAGGATCTGTAGTGATTTTGCCCTTTTCATTCTTTATTGCATAAATTTGGGTTTTTTTTTTCTTTCCTTGTTTTGATTAGGTTGGCTAGGGGTTTATCTATTTTATTTATTCTGTAAAACAACCAACTCTGATTTATTTATTCTTTGTATTATTTTCTTCATCTTCATCGCTAATGCATTAATTTCTGCTCTAATCTTTATCTTTCCTACCCTCTTTAGGCTTTGGGCTTAACTTGCTCTTTTTCTAGAGCTTGGGGTGCAGCATAAGATTATTTATATAGGCTTGTTCTATTTCCCTAACTTGTGAATTTACTGCTGTAAATTTTCCTTTTAGGACAGCTTTTATTGCATCCCACAGGTTTCAGTAAGTTGTATTTGGTTTGCTTGTAAATATATTTTTTTTAAATTTCTACTTTAATTTCATCTGTGA
>NW_004524583.1:839960-840981 GCF_000260255.1 Octodon degus
TGAAACTGTACTTCCGATTGGATTTGAAACTCTCATTGCTGTTTATCAATAAAACTTTGAAAAAAAATTAATACTCTTGTTTTATAAGGTACATAAAAGTTTCACTTCCCCAAACAGAATCCATATCATTTTACATATACAGTAAGCCCTCCTCTTCATTTGCCAGTTCAACATCAACCAACAAGATCGAATGTATCTGTAGTGAACATATGCAGAATTTTATTCTGATCCTTGTTCCTTAAATACAATGTAGCAAACACTTACATAGCATTTATAGCATGTGTGATATAAATAATCTAGAGCTAACTTAAGTGTATAAGAGGAATGTATGCAGTATTTAAAACCTATAGGAATATATGGAAGGTTATATGCAAACGCTACACCATTTTATGTAGGTGATTTGAGCATTTTCAAATTTTAATAGGACAGTGGTATCAGAACTGGTTACTGGGTCGGGGAGATAGCTCAGTAGAATAAGTGCTTGCCTGGCAAGTGCAGGGTATTGAGTTCAATCCCCAGTACCACAGAAAAAAAAGAAAAAAAAGAAAGAAAGAAAGAAAGAAAGAAAGAAAGAAAGAAAGAAAGAAAGAAAGAAAGAAAGAAGAGAAAAAAAAGAATTGGTTACTGGTAAATACTTAGGAATGATAGTAGATGTGACTATTTATGGAAATTAACTAGGAGAACACTTCAGTTAAATGACAAACATAATTAGCCATGATACAATTAAATTTAATACTTGCTTCAAAAGGAGGATTTGGAAATTATTTTCATTCTAACTGAATATAGTTAAATATAATTTTCTTGCTAACTCAAATTCAAAAAGAAAATAAAAAGAGAAGTTACAGAAAAAGTAAGGTTAAATACTTTTAAAAAGGGCTGGTGAGATGGCTCAGTGGTCTAAAGCATCTACTTAGAACAAGCTTAGAAAAGCACAAGGGACCGCGGTTCAATCCCCCAGCACCACATGCCAGCCAGCCCTGCCCCCTGGTGGGCTGAGCTGGCCACACACACAAATAAATAA
>NW_004524583.1:841576-847782 GCF_000260255.1 Octodon degus
CTCCACTAACTTCTCAAATCTTTAGACATCAACTCAGTAATTTCAATCTAAATCCTATACCCACCAGTAAAAAAATTATCTTAAAACAAACAAACAAACAAACAAAAAGCAGACCTGAAGTTTGGGAAGTGAAATAGTAGATGCTCTCTCTTTCAAAACCTTTGTCTGTATTTTACCATATTATCTGAATTTTCAGGCATAAATGTTATTTTGCTGAGGTCACAGAAGAAAGAACCCTAATATAAGTACTTTTTATAGAAAATACTGCAGTTTTTTAATATTTTTCCATCTTCCATCATAAAAGCATCCCCCAAAACTGTGCTGAATACATAGATCTATATTTGATGTCTGGTGGCCCAGATCCCTTTAAAAAAAATCACAGACAGTTTTTATCTTCTGCTGTCTCTTAAGAAGAAGCTACACGCAATGGACCAGTTCAGAAAGCGCTGATCAGGTCCGTTCCACTTCAGCCCTCCTGAGTACCTCAAAAGGAAACAGATCTGGTTCACTTGCCTCTTGAGGAGATGACAAGATTTGTGACCCCTGTGTGCTGCTCATTCCCTGAAGGGAAAGCAGGGCAAGTATGTTCACTGTAGGCTTCGACACAGACGGGTGTGAATCTGCGCCGAAGGCAGGTCCATCTCGGTGTGATAATCGGCAATGTTTTCCAGGTGGAATCTAGTGAGGCAGCCTTCACATTGGCACACCTGTGGTAATACTCTTTTTTTTCTTTTACAAAAAACAGGTGAATTTGTGAGACTGTCGGGAATGTTTACTGTGGCCTCTATAGGACTTTTTTTAAATTCTACAAGTTTTAAACCACGAATTGGAACATTTCTTTTTGAGTGAGTACCAAATATATTTTCACTTCGTGTTTTTCATTGGAAACTATATTATGATAGTAACCACATCTACTTGCTAAAGGAAGATGATAGCATAAAAATTAACCTGATTGCAAACTCTTCCTGAAAACTTTTTTTTTTCTAACCTTTACCTTCCAATCCTTTAATTTTAGGCAAAATGTATAACCTTACCTGGACTTTATGTTGATTCAGTTTCTCCACTAACTTCTCAAACCTCTAGACATCAACTCAGTCATTTCAATCTAAATCCTATACCCACTAGACCCAGTGAGACAATCATCTCACATGTAAAACTTAAGAGGGGGCAAAAAAAGAGACAGCAGTTGAAACAAATAATATTTTAAAGCAATCTTGCTTTCAAAAATACAAATTAATCTTAAAAACGTTCAAAGACTAATATACAAAACACCATGAAAAGATCCCATATAAAACAACTGAATGATTAATCTGGGCCTTTTGAATAAGATTAGCAATATTAAAAGAGAAAGCAAGGCAACCAGGAGTAAAAATGTTCACATGTCTTGCTCACAGGCACTCAGCTTATGGGATGAGTAGGATCTGTGCCAGCCTAGACCAAGGGTACAATACACTGGCAGGAACCAGACCCAAACATTAAGTGGCAACATGTGTGTTTGTAGAGACCTGAAAAATAAACAAAAATGGTTTTGGGAGTGAGACAGACATTGCAGAAGATATGATGAATTCATAAATCAGAAGCTTAGCTGTATAGATGTTACAAGATATTGAAGATATTACAAGGTATTAAAGTGCTTCATTTGGGTTTCATGTCAACTGCAAGGCAAATCAATTGTATTTGCTGCAAGGCAGACTTTATTCAGCAATGGTTGTGAAAATGTAAGATGTCACACAAATATGTAGTCATACCTGTGGGAATTAATTCAGAAACTTCCTTTCACCTTGCTTTAACTATAGACTGGATCTCTGTCAAAGACATTTACTCCCCTTGCATTCTTTAAAACTTGCAGTATCTTTTCCGTCTGCATCCCGTGTTATGGAGCCTGCAGATGCACTCTGTGCTATCTCTGGAGCTAAGTTATTTCTACATCTTTGCTTCTCCTTATTCCTCAAAGGACCCAATTTCAAAGCTCATATGATAGGATCCTGCTGTCTTTCACCCTCTCGGTTCTTGGTGTCTCCAGGAGCTTGAGTCACACTCCATGGTGTAAAGATCTTTGCTGTGGTCTCTCTGTGACTCCCTCCGACAGCACCCTACACTATTGTTCATGAAGTCAGTGTCCATACAGCTGACTGCTCTAGTCTTTTGGCTTTTAGTTGGTTTTTTTTAACATCTTTATTTTTTAATTTTTAAATTTTTTCCATAATTATATTGAGAAACAAATAGCAATGAGACAGTTTAAAACCAAATTGGTAGGACAGTTTCAGTAATTAACACATTGCATACATTCTTCCTAGTGGTTAATTGCTGTACAAGATGCAGACATGGTATCCTATTTACAAACACCATTAGAACAAACCCCTCTATTCATTAAGAGAATGTAACTATATATCTATCCCAAACACCTTGAATACACAGATACAAAATAGACATTCATCTGTATCCCCTTTTTTGTTAAGTTCCATTATTTGAATATTAAAGGTGTGTAAACTCAGCAAAATATTCTAAAAGAGTCAAATAGTCCATAATAGTATTGGGTCTTCCACTTCACTGGCAATGTCAGAAATTGTTGACCTGAGTCCCTTACAGCTCAACATAACAGCATGGCTTTACTTCTTATATTACATTTTTATACTTTTCTGCTGGATGGTTAAGACCAAAGTAAAACAGGATCTATGCAACAAGAGTTGTAGCTTTTGGGTCTGATAAGGTCAGTGAAATCTCCTCAGGATTTATCCTGAGATCTTGTACCTCAGATTGTAGAACCTTTGTCAGTGTCAGTTATGTGGATGAGTCATGGCCATTGCTTGGTCAATGTGCTCTCTGTGAAAGCCTGAGAGAATGTTTTCTCTCCATGTGACTCTCCTTAGACCCACTCTACATCATTGATCACTTTCCTCTTTGGCCCATAATCTCCTTGATCAGAAAATTTGGGACACTACCGAGTTTTGAAATGTCTTTCCTGAGTAAACTCATGGTCCTATTTCAGCCAACACTTGTTTAGACATTAAATAAGAACTGTAGAGTAACGTCAACAATCTTACTATCTACAAGATGACATGTACGCAATTTCCCTCTCCAAGACTGAGGAAATTTGTGATAATTGTGATAAAATCCTACTTTATACCACAAAAGCCTATAGCAGATCCATATACAGAAAAAATATATCACCTCCTATCTTTTCATCTGATTTGCTCTGATGTGTGTGTCCCCATTTCCAACAAATCTGCAGCTATATTTTGATCATAATTCATTGACTCTATGATCTTTTACTGACTTTACCATGACTCATATTTAATCCCTCCTCATCAATGTCCCTTTGAAGCATCTAATAACTTTTCATTTAGTAGCTTTTCTTTTAGTTTCATTTCAGTAACTTTGATTTTTGGTTATGTCAAAGTTGTTTTGGTAGTCAATCCTATGCTTGATATCCTGCTGCCTGTATGATTTTTTCTACCATTTTCATGTATACTCAGCCTTTTCTAGTTGTACTGATTGCCTTGATATTCCTCAGCTTTGCCACCCACACACTCCCCTCTCTGGATGCATGTCTTTGTGTTTATGCTCTTGGAGTGGGCCTCTTCTGTACATTTTTGGAAGTAACTGCCTCGGTTTTTCCATGTTTTGTGCAATGATCACCTTGTCAGAAAGAAATTTTTCTAAGGCATCATTTTGTACAATCATATTTTTCCTTTTTTTTAATTTCTCTAGAATGCCCATTATCATTCCACTGGGGTATGGCCTGGATAATGTTAGAGAATAAAAATAGTACAGATGCTTAGATGTACTAGAATCAAAATTTATGAATGTGACTATAGGATTTTCAATTTTTAAATTTTCAGATATCAGACATCTACATACCATATCCTCACAAATTATTTCTACATAATTATATACACACTACTACTCATTACTACCTGAAAAGACCTAGATTTATTAAAACATATTATGAATTTTTAAAAATTGGGAGGTCTTTTTCAGTCTGCTCAAATCCTTGTGCACACGCATGAATACATGTGTGGGTATAGGCATACTTCTGTTGGATGGATTTGCAGCATGGCTGCTCAGCATCAAAAGAATGTGATGGACACTTACTCCTTAGAGCATCAGATTCACAATCATCCAACCCCTACTATTAATTCATACTGTGTGTGAAAGTTTCATGACAGCTTCTTATCGCTTAACTAGTTTGATTATATTTCATAGCAACTAAAAAGACTAATTTTAAGGCTTTCAGATGAGAAGATAGAATAGAAATACATCTTAATGACTCTGGTGGAGAAGAATTTAGAGGTATAAAGGAGAAATAATATTCTGAGAAGAGGATGAGGGGAAGGGCTCTGGGAATCACAAGGTAACAGAAAAGTTAAAAAGCACAGAGAAGCAGAAAGACAATGCAGAGAAAAATACGAACTATTCTTTAGTGCCAACTGCAGCTCCCTGGAGAGAGAAAAACTTTATTATGCAGCCTCAAAGTAAGCCAAGAGAAGTCTGGTCACTTCAGTAATAAGCAATAGGCTAGTATATTCCTAGTCACAAGGGAAACACATGCCTACTGTAAGCTGTATTAGTCTTTATCCCATCACTGGGGCCAAATGTCCATCACCAGCAATTTAAAGGAGAGGTTTACTTTGGTTCACAGTCTCCAGTGAGGTTAGTCCATAATAGACTGGCTTTACGGCATGGTAGGAGGTGTAGTGAAGGATATCTGCTTCCTTCATGGCAGCTAGGAAATAAAGAGACAAGAGAGGAACCCAGAACAATACCACACCCTTCCAGGTCAGCGTCCCGTGACTCACCTCCAATCACATCCCCTCTCCTACCAGCACATTAAGCTTCTGAGCCCACCAATGGATGAAGCCTCTGGTGCGCATAGACCTCGTGGTCCAGTCCCCTTTCACACACAACATTTGGTAGACATTTTAGATTGAAATCATGGCAAAGCTGTAAATCCAGTGTGGAGAGAGAGTCCAAATGTAAGTCCTACTGGATGTTAAGCTAGCTTTGGAAAAGAAACAGCTGTAGCATTCACCATAGCTCTTGCTGAATGAACCAGTTGCCATCTTGAGAGTAATTTTACTGTTTGGGACTGAGCTACTCCTGAACAGCCAGCCACACTTCAGGGTCCCTAGAATCACCCTGTTGCAATGACTGGATGGAAGTTAACAAGAGAATACTGAAGAGGGGAATGATTAGTTTCTGACCTTCTAAGTATAAGCAGTAGGAAACCAGAACTGTGGGGAACACCATGGTCAGGAGCCCTGTCCTCCTGCAGAAGAGATACACCCACTGGGTGTGGCTTGTTTGGGTGGCATAGTCTAAAATTGTCAGGATCGAAGCCAGTGTAGTGCTTGGTTACCCAGTCTATCCCATATAACACAGAACTCATGGACTTTTAGCTTTCTCTGCTATTTGACATATTCGGGGATATATTTCTGCTTGGACGTGGGTCATGCCTTCTTGTGTGTGGATAGAGGACTGAGTGGGACGCTGACTATTTGAATATAGTTCTGGCTAGCAGTGGCTCCAGGTACACAAATGGAAATGACAAACTCATAATATTTTTTTGAATAAATTTAATACTGAGGCCAAAACAGAACAAAGCAAAGCACCACTCACTAGTTCTACTTGTTAAGAAAGGGTAAGGTGAGGGCCAGCATTAGTGCAGTCCCAGCCTGTAATGTAAGAATGGAGTAGAACTACAGCAGGTCCCTGGATGTCTCACTTCCTCCCCTACTTAACATGGATTACAGTCCTAGAGAGCTTTTCCAATCCAAATAGATTGGAAAATAATTCTTTGGCTGGCAGAAGTTTTTTTTCTCATTTTGCTTTTTTTTCTTTCTTCCTTCTTTTTTTATCTATTTTTTCTACTTTTTAATATGTTCATTGGGTAATTCTTAAATGCTTTATATAGTTTTTTAAATCTCTTATTCTTTTATTTGCTCTTTTTTTCTTTTCTTTTTTTTAATAGAGTTTCACTGTGAAGTTCAGACTGGCTTTGAACCCTGTAGCCCAAACTGTCCTGGAATTTGCAGTAATCTTCCTGTCTTGGCAGCCTTAGTGCTGGGATTACAGGGGTGCACCAGTACAAGGAGCCCCTGTTCTTTTGTTCTCCTGTTTCTCATTTGTTCCTTTTTAAATCTTGCTGCTTCTTTTATTTTATATTTTCTGGACCTCATTCATTTTTGCTATTAACTTTATTTTAC
>NW_004524583.1:848114-850505 GCF_000260255.1 Octodon degus
GACACACAGCTGCATTCTCTTAATTTAATGAATAGAGAGATTTGTTCTAATAGTGTTTGTGGACAGGATATCATGTCTGCATCTTGTACAATGAATAACCACTAAGACAACAATATGCAGTGTATTAATTATTGAAACTGTGCTAGTGATCAGTTTTGAAACTGTTTCAATGCTATTTTTTTCTCAATAAAATTATTAAAACAAAAAAGAAATTGAGCCCTAGAAAGGGGATTTTCACTAAGAAGAATCTCACATAAAATAGAAGATATAACCTCCTTGAAAAATGCAAAATTTTTAACATAGAAAAAAAACATGTTGCATTGTGAAAATCAATGCAACATGTGATTCCTCTATAGTTTCATAGTTTTTAAATGCCAAAGAATTCTAAGGAAGGACCTTTACCATGATCAAGTACTTCAAAGAAGATACAAAGAAACAGCTGAATGAATTAAGGAAGACAACAAGGGGGGAAAAGAACAGTTACATAAAAGACAGAGGTTTTTTTTAAAAAAATAAAAGCTCAAACCTTGGAAATGAAAGGCTCCATGAATCAAATAAAAAACTCAATGGAGTCACCAAACTAAATCAAGCAGAAGGCAGGACTCCTTGAAGAGAAGGTTGATGAGTTACTCATTTCAGGCAGTAATAAAAAATAAAATACTATAAATAAAACACTCAAGAATCTTAGAACACAATTATAAAAAAAAAAACTTGTAAATTTTCAGTGTATAAAAGAGGACACCAGGAAACAGATTAAGGACACAGAAAATCTATTCAATGAAATAATAGCAAAAATATTGCCAAATCTTGAGAAATATGTGGACATCCAGGTACAGGAGAGTTTAATTTCAAACAGGAATTAACAAAAAAGAGCCTCCAAATATAATATTGTAGTTAAAATTGCAAGAGTATATAACAAGGAAAGAAGATTGAAAGCTTCAGGGTATGAACATTGAATCACTTAAAAGGCAAACCCAGCCTCATAATCACAGATCTCTGAGCAGAAAATCACAGCCTCATTAATTCTCAGGGAAATACAAACCAAAACCACAAATCAAAATCGCTTCACCCTAGTAAATAACCATGACTATGATCAGAAGGACAAAAAGTAACAAATTTTAGGAAGAAAATGGAGAAAAGAAAACCCTCGCACATTGTTGGTGTGAATATAAATGTAAACTGGTACAGCCATCTTTGCAAAAGTAGTAAGGAAACTGCTCCAAAACTAATTAAAAAGTAAAGTAAACATTTGATTAATCCCACTTCTTGCAGGTATATTATCTAACCAAAATGAAAGCAGTATCTTGAAGTGATTCCTATGCTTTTATATTTCTTGCAGCATTATTTACAATTACTAAGGTTTGAAAATAGTGACCCAAATGTCTGCTCACAGATGAATGGAAAATGAAAATGTGTAAAATTACAGATAAACAAACGTGTGTAGTTGTGTTACATATGTAGATAATGGAATTACATATCATTTTCACAAATAATGGGTACTCTCTTTCAAAAACTATCCATACCATATTATTTGAATCCTTAAGGCATAATATTCTACTTTATTAAACTCAAGGAATGAATAACTTTACTACAAAAACTTTTAAGAAAATCCAATGGTTTCTTCGTACTTTTCAAATTCTTGTAAACTTACAAAGAAGAAAATTTACAATTTTTAACAATGCGAATGAAGGAAATAAACCAGACAGAGAAAAACAAATATTGTATGATCTGATTTATATGGTGGAATCCAAAATAGTAAAACTCAGAAACAAACTGCCGGGGAGATGGCTCAGTGGAATAAGCACTTCCCTGGAAAGCGCAAGGGCCTGAGTTCAATCCCCGGTTCTGCCAATAAATAAATAAATAAATAAATAAATAAATAAATAAATGGTTGTTTTTCAGGGGCAGAGAGTACAAGGAGAAATGGAGAACTAAGCTTTAGTGATATAATGTAAATAATTTCTGGAGATTTAATGTCCACTATGGTGGTGACTATAGTTAAAAATATTGTACTGTGTGCTTGGAATTTGCTGAGAAAATAGTTAATAAATATCCTCAACACATACAGAATAAAGCTATACATGGTGATGAATATATATCATGATGATCATTTTGCTATTTGATGTGGTAGGGGCCATTTTGGTTTTTGTCTCATTTGAAGAATTGGATAGGGCAATCCATGAACTTGAAAGTTCAATATTTATTTAAAGTTTAAAAAGGAATATATAAGAGGACAAGAAATGCTCAAGAAAAAGACATGCTCTGAAGAAAAGTGAAGTTTTGTCCAGTACTCACAATAGCCCAAAGCCAGAACAAGAGGGTGGCCCTCCCAAGTCAGTGGGTGGGACCTTTGTATCCTCTTTTGATGTCTGATGTTGGCTGTGATTTGCC
>NW_004524583.1:857070-858724 GCF_000260255.1 Octodon degus
TGTTGTAATGGTGTTTGTAAATAAGATCTCAAGTCCGCATCTTGTACAGCAATTAACAACTAAGAAGAATGTATGCAGTGTGTTAGTTATTGAAACTGTCCTAGCGATTTGATTTGAAACTGTCTCATTGCTATTTTTTATCAATAAAATTATGAAAAAAAAGCAAAGAAAAATATCCACTCAAGACCCCTCTCCATTTTTAATTTTAGTTGTGTTGTCGAGCTGTGGGAATTACCAATATATCTTGGATATTACTACTGTATCTAGTATATGTCTTACAAGTTTTAAAGGTGTTTTTTTACTTTTATAGAATAAAAAAGTAAAACACAAAAAATAAATAATAGCTTATTATTGATAAATGTCTTATGATTTTTATTCTCTTGATCGAGATTAACATAATGTCATATTTAGATTAGCTTACAGCAAATGCGTTAATTCAATACAATTATATTTTATTTTTTTCAGATTCTGGGATTGTCTAGCATTTGTTGCTTTTCTTATGGTATTCACCTTTAGTGGACTTCTAATTCCTGCAAAAACATATTTGTATATAACATTTTCTGACTTATATTATTCATTAAATATCTATCTCACCTTGCTGGTTTTCAGGTAAGAACAGCATTTGAATATCTTATTAGTAGGAAATTAGGTAAGTCTCAATTTTGTTTTTTAACCAAAAATATCTCATGTCTACACTGAATGGTTGACTCAGGCTTTTCAAAAATGATCAGCAATTTAACACTTAGTAATTTTCTCCATATTTAACTTGATTTAAACATAATCTATTATTATGAGGTATTTGCCATATTTTATCTTATCTTTTTGTTTTTGCTTCATATTACATAGTAATTTCTATGATTTAAAAATCGTAGTGGACAGCTGGCCAAATAGCTCAGCAGATTAAAGCACCTGCAAACAGGCACAGTGGCCAGGAGTTCATTCCCAGGGCCTGCAGTACCAGCGCCACCCCCTGGGACATGTTGAGACAGCAATTGAGACTGGGTGCTGTGGCATGCACCTGTAATCCCAGCTCTTGGGAGCCTGTACACATGCAGATCACTGTCAATCCAATCTAGTAGTGAGACCATGAACACCCTGTAGACTCTTCCCTAAAATACAAAAAATAAAATTAAATAAATAAAAATCATAGTGGAAAGAATTTTTAAGCAATCATAAGTGGAGAAATCATAGACTTTGTAAGTATCTTCTCTGCTCAGATAATTTCCATAGTCCCTTTTGCAATCTTAAGAGGCAAAAGAGCCTGCATATGCAAATGAAAAGGAAATGAAAGTAGTAAAAATCACAATAATCAGCACCTTTGGTCTTTAATCCCCATCTTTCAAGCTCTGAACATTCCAATTTCTAGGAAATTTAGTTGAGTTGTTAAAATCAAGTCAGCTAATGCCAAGTAAATAAACATTAGTCTCAAATTATCAGGCAAAATCCCCTCCATCCCCTGCAGGCCGATCAAGCTATGATGGCTGATTGGGGAGAACAGGAATGCAAAAACAGGAATGTTATGGGGCTAAAAAGGAATTATGAAAGAACTGCTTAATTTTGGACAGTTTTAGCAAGACTATAAAGATATAAAGAAACCTTTTCTCTTTATTTTAGGTTCATTGATTTTTTTTTATCTTGACTACAAATATATACA
>NW_004524583.1:860164-868881 GCF_000260255.1 Octodon degus
TTAAAAATAGGAATAAACAGTTACATATTTTTATGCAGAAATTTAGAAATCTAACAATATACAGCATTGCAGCAGGACAGTCCTATGACATTTTTTTTTCTTGACAGACAAATAAATTTGGATAACAAGAATTATATTTGAGATATTGTTTTGTTTTTCAGACTTCTGCTGTTTCTGGTATTGACCCCACTCCTTAGTCGGTTTGGTCTTGGGTTCAACTGGCGTTGGGCATTCATAATGGTCTGGAGTGAGATGAAAGGAATACCTAACATAAACATGGCCCTTCTGTTTGCTTATGCTGATCACACTTTTGGATCTGAGAGAGAGAAATCACAAGTAAAGAGATACTGAATAAGTTACAAAATATTGCTGTGCATTCAAATTATGGCTTTACAGAGAGATAGCTCAACCTCATGTGGACTGTAGGGATATTTAGCTATGACGGCAACACTGGGGAGAAAAAAAAGGAACACTTTGTGACTTTCCTTTTCTTCATTCCAGCTTGGAAATTTTGTGATTCTTCTTGTAGCTAAAAATGAGTTTACCATGCTGATTCAAGGGATTGAAATTTAGAAATTATTTAAAACAGTACCTTAAACTAAGTTTGTACTCAATAATTTCACTTTTGATTATTCCAAATACCCACTTTTAAAGGCAGAACCTATTTATGGTTACCTCTTTTTACTGTCACATAGGCCACATTTAAAATGTGAGAAAATAAAACATTCTAATTGTCAAGGAAAGCTATCTCTAAGACAGTAGCCCCGATCTCTGCTTAACTAACTGAAAATATTGGTGTTACACTACCTGTGCGGCATTTCAAGTCAAGATGATTACACAGCTCTATCGGAAATTTCCTACACACCTGCCATTTCCCGTGTGTGTGTGTGTGTGTGTGTGTGTGTGTGTGTGTTTTACATGAATTTCAAGTGTAAAAGAAAGAGAAAAGAAGATGAACAAAAAAAATAATTAAAAAGATGAACAAAATATAGAGCTGAAACCACCAACTAATGTTATATGACAGACATTTCTGAAATTATATCATTTGATGCATAAAACATGACATAAATTAATTATACATTCATGAAAGAAGTTCTGAAATTATAGGAATAGAAAAGAATTTCCTAATGTTGATGTTTAAAAGTGTCTGTCAAAGCTACAAGTAACATCATAATGAATAGTAAAAAAAAAAAAAAATTCCCACATTTTAAGATTTTCAACAACACAAAAATGTCCACATTGCATATATGGAACATTGCAGTGGACGTTCTATCCGGTTAGATACAGAAAAAAAAAAACTGGATAACTTTGGAAAGAAATAAAATTACCTGTATTTGCAGATAACGCAATTATTCACATTGAAAATTTCGAACTTATTCAAAAATAAAGTAAAAACAAAAATGTCCTATGAGTTCAACAAATCTCAAAATACAAGATAAATATTAAAAAATCTTCAGTTGTTTCTATCTACTAGTAATTGATGTATATAAGCCAAAATTAAAGATATAATATTATGTGCTACCAAGAAAAAATAGAGTTTAGTATAAACTCTAATAAAATACAATGCAGGTGCTCTAGATGGAAAACTATAAAACACCAAGGAAGAAAACAAAAAGTGACCTAAAGAAATGGCAAAATATGTTGTAGTCATGCTTCAAGTTAACATTTCAAGTTGATTCAAGTTTTAATGCAATCCCTATTAAATCTCAAAAAGTTATTTGCATATATGGATACACTTATCTAAAATTTATATGAAAAGACTAAATAACTAAAATAGCAAAAATGATTGGCTTTCACAAGAAAACTAGGAGCCTGATTACCTGATAAAGTCTAAACATTTCACTAATAATTCTACATAAGAAATAGAAATGAGAGTACATTTTCTTATTCATTTTATGTATTTAGCCCTTTCTGTTATGAAACACCAAAAAAGACATTACAAAGAAACCTACAGATAAAATATGATTTTTTAAATCCCTGAAAATGATTTAGTCAATAGAATTGTGTATTTATAAAGGATGATACCTTGTGATCAAAAAGGTTTTGTTTTATTGAAGTATTTAATCTTAGTTAACATTCGATAAACAAATCACTATAGTTCAGTAAGATACTGTTATAGAGGAGAAAAACCCTTGTGATTATTTCTTCAGATCCAGCAAAAAAGGAAAAAAATTGACAAAACTTTGCATCCATTCCTTAGTAAAAACAGAAAAACATCCTGTTAAACAAAATTTAAAGAAAGCCATCTCAATTTAATAAAGGACATTTATTTAAATAGAATCCAACAAGCCTAACACTTACGGGACTCTTAACAGTAAAATACTACAAGCTTTCCCCTTAAGGATAATGACAAATACATCTGCATTCTCTACTTCCAGGAAATGTATCCAGTGGTCATCTGGGGTATGGGAAGTGTTGGGAGAAGGTACCAGGATTAGTTTGTGCTATGCAACTATACCAGTACTAATAAGTGATTCAACAAGAACATGAGATGCATGTGCAGAATGCAAAACTAAACTGTGTTTCTCTAAACAAACAATAATTAGAAGTAAGAAGTAATAGGGCTATGGTTGTAGCTCAGTGGCATAGCACATTAAGTTTGTGTGAGGCCTGGATTCAATTACTAGCACCGTGAAGAGGGAATATGAGGGTCAGGGTGAAATAAATAACAATAGCAGCAGAAACATAATGTAGAAATAAAAATAATAAAACATATGTTACTTATATACAGCCATGCAACAAAAGGTCTCCATATTTAGCTGCTTTAAATAAGAAACATTGCTGCAGATTCTTTGAGTCAGAAATATGAGTGAGAACAGGCTAGGTGGGTGCTGCTGGTAAATTCTCTGTCAAAAGCTCTATTTAAGGACTAAGGGCACACTCATCAAAAGATCATCTGGATGGAGAATGTGTTTCCAGACTCACATTTATGATTACTGACAAGACCCAGTCAATTGAGGGGGCTAGAGTCGAGTCTTCAGTTTCCTTCTGACTCTTGGCTGGAATCCTCCCTCAGGTACTCGTCAACTGGGTCTCTCCATAGGTGATGCCATCTTAGGGTAGCTGGCTTCTCTCAGAATGAGCTGTCCTAAAGGCCAAGGAGAGCAAGTTCTCAAGATGGCTGCCACATCCAGATCTAGTCTGGTTCAGAAACATAGGTGAAGTGCATTCAGGAAGAATTCCGAGAATTCCCAGAATACTTTCATCATGCCTGACAGTGTCACATGCCATAAGCTTCTAATGGTATAGTACATCCTAGTTTAATTTACATTATTAACTATAATTACAATGGACAATAAATTATCCAATATGCATACTTCACATATACTTATATTTTTCAATTCTAGATTCTGCTTCATGGAGTGACAGTGTGCTTCATTAGCATGATTATTAACAATATCATTTTGCCTATGGCAGTTACTAAACTAGGTAAGTCATATTAATTACTATTCTCCATAAAAAATATTCTATATATATCAACAATTTTAATTTAAAAAAGAAATTTAATCTGAAAGGCATATTAATGTCTAAGGCCAATAGTCTTATTTATTTTAAAAGATTACTTATTTATATTAGTTCAGTGTGACTACAATGACAGTATAAGTTTATATAATTATTCACTAATCACTTATAAAGATCACCCTAGATGCTAGGTACTATTCTAATTCATAGTACTTCTTTATAAAGAGAAGAAAGATTTTTGAAGAAATAGACCTTCCACTAGAGTGAAGTTAAACAGCAAGCAAATCAAGTTAACATCAGAAAGTCACATGTAAAGTAAATTAAGCAAATCGATATGAAATAAAATAGAGACTATAACAAGTACTAAAATCCCAAATGTTTGAGGAGCTGAAACTTAAAAGAATAATGCTGGGAGGTTTAAAATTGTGGAAGGCCAGCAGCAAAACACAGCTTCTCCTGCATGGAGAATCAAGACACCTACAAAACAACATAGCAAAGAGGACAAAGCTGTGAAGATCAACAAAAAGCCAACAGAAAAACTAGAAACTACAGAGAAACTGCAGAAATTAAAGATAATGTAGAAGGTTGGTGAGATAGCTCAGTGGACTAAGCATCTTATTAAGCAAGCTCAGGGACCTGGGTTTGATCCCTGGCACCACACGCCGCACCAGCCCAGGGTGCACTGAGCCAGATGCAGAAACTGGGTATGGAGACAAACGCTTGGAATCCCAGTGCTGGGGAGGCTGAAAGCAGGAGGATCACTAGGAGTTCAAGCTGCACAGTGAGACCCTACAGACCCTGTACTAAATATATTAAATAAATTAATTAATTATTTAATTAAAGACAATGCAAAGAAAACTGTGAAACAGTCTAGAAAACTGACCCTGACTCCCAACGAGGAGTTCTTGTGTCTGCAAACACAAGGCAGACCTGGAGAGTGTGAGCAATGCCACAGAAAAGCGAGGGACTGACAGTCCTTGGCCCAAAGAAGAGCTCATGGCTATTGCAGGCTGCAAATAAACAGTGTGTGGTTTTGCTCTGAAAGTGCCTCTTCCACATCACAGGCTAGAGCTGAAGAAGAAATCAACAGCACTGAACACCATATTTGAGAGTAATATATTCACAAGCTATTTTGGTAAGTGGTTTATTGTTCAAGCCTGAACTAGTCCAAGAATAATAAGCTACAGAGAAACTATAATTCAGGACCCCTGGGATCACCCTAACACAGGAACTTGGTTGGAGACAGTTGTGAAGGAGTAGGCTAGTTACAGACACCCTGAGAAATTTAAGCAACAGCAGGCTCAAGTTGTGGAGGACACAGTGGCACCACCCTTGGTGCAGGAAAAACGGGCTGATCACATATGGGTTTTGAGGGGACTAGGTCTGCAAGTGCTAATAAGTCCAGTAGACTGCTTTGTCCTTTTTGCTGCCTACTTTCAGCCCAGAGCTTAGTGGTCTGTTTGCTGTTCCCTTTTGCCAATGGGCTATGCCTCAGCTTGGGGGCGTATGAAAGAGATACCTCTGCAGCAAACAAGGGGAGCTCTCACAAGGATGCAAGCACTGCAGCAAATGCAAACCTACAATAGAAACCACGCCACTGACTGGCCAGGCCCAGCAAGAAAAGTGGGGCAGGACCCAGCATTCACATTTAAAAAGTGGGTACGGAAACAGTAGGCCCAAGCTGTGATTTACTATCTCCCACCCATATCTAGCGGATTCTAGTACCACAGGTCTTGAAAAGAAGCTTCTCATCTAAACACGTGTAGGGTTATAGGATTCATTTTTCTTATTCTGTTTGCTTTTGGAGGCTTTTTAATGTTTCTTTTTTTCTCTTTTCCTTTCCTTAGTCTTTCTATATTTTTCTTTTCTTGTTTTTGTCTATTAACTTTACCGAGTTCTATTAACTTTATTTTACTCTTTTTTTGGGATATTTCTTTCCCTTTTATCTCACCACTCTTCATCTTTTTTTTTTTTCAAAGTTCACTTTTTTCATTTTCTCTTCCTTTACCTCCTCCATTTTTATTATAATTTCTAAGCTTTATTAAATCTTAGTCATTTAGATGACCCTGTGCCATGACTGCAGAATTCTGTTGTTACTATTCATACAGTTGCTGCTTTTAGTTGGTATGTCAACTGTATGTCAATATTTGTTTTGTCTTTGTTTTTACATTATTCTTCAAGATATCTTTTCTATTTTGAGGATGATATTAATTCTTAGAGTATGTCAATAAACAGTTTGTTTTTGACTATTATCATTGATTTTTGTTGATAGTGGTTTAGTTTTTGCTTTTAGTTGAATTTTACTGCATGGAATATCTGGGGTTTTTTTGTCAGCAGCATTACTGTGATTTATTTTCTTCTCTCTGAGTAGTTCTGAGGGTCAACACCCAGAAGAAGATTGAACAGGTCCTGAGTTCAATCCCTGGTACTGCAATAAATAAATAAATAAATAAATAAATAAAGTTACAAAACTACCTAAGAGAAGCTAAGATAGAGGCAGGGAGGCTACCAGCACCAAAGAGCCCCCAGGAAAATAAATATCTTGCTGGAGAGAAAACAAAAAGAAAAAAAGAATTGGCATTGGAAAAATAACACAATCCCAGGATTCTAAAAATAACCTACAATAAATAACTCTCAAAGTCAATGATCTCAACTCTCCAATCAAAAGACACACACTGGCAGATTCCACTGAAAACAGAATACAATCACACACTATATACAGGTGACATATCTCATCCAAGATGAAGCTTAGTCTGACGGTGAAAGGATGAAAACCGGTATTTAGTTTAACCAGATCCAGAAAACAAGCAGAAGTCACTATTTTATTTTCATGTGTGTTATGGATTGTGTCTAGATATCCCCCAAAGCCTCAGGCTGTCAAGGGGTTCTAGAGTTCATGATTGCTGGCATTATAGGTGTGAGTGATACGTCCACTTGGGGGCAGTTAGCTGGCATGCAACATGGGGGAGGGAAAGAAGCTTGCTTGCCGCTGCTGCTCTTCTCTATTTCTTCTTGCTGATTTTGCTGTTTTCTGCTACCATGAACTGTTGCCCTCTGCCATGTGCAACCCTGCACTGGAGCCAGTTGATTGTGGACTGAAACCTCCATAAACTGTGAGCTAAATAAACAGTTGCTTCCTTAATTTTTGATTTTAGGTGTTCTGTCTCAGCAATGAGAGAAAAGTAACCAAAACAGAATTTTGTACCATGGTGGGGTCATTGCTATGACTATTTCTGACCATGAGGTTCAAAGATCTTTGGGAATGGCTTGTGGAAGGAATTTGGAAAGGTTCAGAAATGTTGCTGAAAGAGTAGTGCTGGAACGAACACCTTAGGCTGTTCTGCACAGGAAATTTTGGTCAGAGCTCAGAAGCCCAGAATGCTGGAACAAGAGTATCAAAAAGATAGCCTGAGAGTATCAAAAGAAGTCACAAGTCTCCATGCTTTGCATGCTCAAAATTATAAAGGTGAAAGACTGCTTTGAAAAGAAAACTTCAGAGCTTCATGTTCTAGGCCAGCAGTGGCTGCTGCAGCAGGTTTCAAATTGGTTGCGGCATGATAATTTTGTTTCTCAGAACTGGATTCAGAGTGCCCAGTAATATGGGCACTTGACCCCTACATCCAAGAGAAAAGAAAACCTGGCTACTGCTCCAGCAGACTTTCACATCATCCACATGGTGCTGATTTTTGTTGCATGCAGAATGCAAGAGTTGTGGGGTTAAAAAGATTTGTAGCTCAGTTGCAGAAGGCCTGGGAGGCCAAGCAATGCTCCACTGAAAGAGAAGTGTGTGAAGCTGTAACCAGCCTTAAGTGCTGTGGAGGCCCTAGAAGTTTGGAAAGCCCAGGAATGTGGATCATCTAAGTAAAGTTGCAAGAGAGTGGGCCTAAAACGGAAGCCAAGGGAGCTACAACCACCAGAAGTGCCATGTGGCGGGGTGGGTGGGGGGGAGGCAAGCCACTCAGAGTTCAAAATTCACCACAAATTGTCTCATATTTTGCACATGGAACTACAGGACTTAATGTTTGCACTGCTGGATTTAGGACTTGCTTTGGTCCCATTCTGTTATAGTCCCATTTGTATCTTTTGGAAAGAAAATGCTTATCTTGTGTTTTTGAATGTTGGAAGTGTTTAACTTTTCATTTATACAGGGGCTCACAGCCAAGAGTTTGCCTTACATCTTGGAGGAGGTTAGGACATGGACTTTTCAGCAATTCTGAATCTGTTACAACTTTGGCAAGTCTTAGAGATGGACTATAAAATGCCTTTTGCATAAAGGGTTGTACATGAGCCTTTGGAAGGCCAGGGGTGGAATGTTACAGACTGTGTCTAGATGTTTCCCCAAAGCCTTATGCAGTCCCAACAATTAATATATTTAGTATGCATTGCAAACATATACTAATAAAAAAGGAATAGGTGTATTTTAAGGAAAAAAGGGAACTGTGCAGCTAATCCCCCCCCGTATATTTATTTAGATAATCTGATTATGAAAGCTTAGCCCTGAGGCCTGTAGTCTGAATGCCCAAGAACTACTGGCAAGAGTGTCAGTGCTATAAGTTCCCATTTCAATATGAAAACTAAAGACTAATACCCCAGCTCAATCATCAGAAAGCATGGAGAGAAAATTCTCTATTACCTTGTATTTGTTATAGTCAAACTTCCAGCAGGTCAGATGAAGCCTGTTTACAGTGAAGAAAGCATGGTGTTTTTCTCAGTCTCCCAAAGCTACAGAATAGCATTTATAAAATATTCTTCCTTCTAGGAATAATCCCTCAGAAAATTTCTGCTTACTATTTAACCAAATATCTAATATCTGGGTGCCCTGTCTTCCAGTCAAGTTAAATCTGACACACAGATTTAACCATCACATCTCTCTTCCTCTGTTTCCTTATTTATCAAAGTAGAGTAAAGGACTCATCTCAATAGTCAATCAAAAGATAAAATATTTACTACAAGCAGTATTGAACATGTTTCCCCAGCATGTAGTAAGCACCCAATAAATATTTTATGTTATTAGGACCGGTGAGATAGCTCAGTGGACCAAGTGCCTACTTTGGCAAGTACAGGGACCAGAGTTTGATCCCCAGTCCCACATTACCATGCTGGCCTCATCCCCAGGTCATGCTGAGCCAGGGACTGAGTCTGGTCATGATGGTACATGCCTGTAATCCCAGCATTGGGGGAAGTTGAAAACAGGAAAGTAACTATGAGTCCAAGCTGTGTGGTGAGACACTATAACAACCAAATACATTATATAT
>NW_004524583.1:868981-873159 GCF_000260255.1 Octodon degus
ATATATATTGTTATAGTTGTAACTGTATTTTAGCTTTTGTAAGTAGTGTGAAAGTAGAAATTTTTTTAGCTTGTCAGTATTTCCATTGCTAAAAAATTTATGTTGAATCCTTAATATTTTTATGTTCTTTTTCTTGTCTTTTGTTTTCTTTTATTACTTTTTTAAACAAATACATTAAAGAAGGTATAGCAGTAATTGGTATAACACTAGAAGCAGTATGCACTTAGGAAAACAAAATGATAGGTATTTCAAACATGGTTCTAGTATTACACTTTGCGATCATCAGTTTAGTTGCTTAGTTCACAGGTATCAGAATATATAGTTACTCATGGTGAGAATTCTACCCATTAACTGCTATTTTCAAAAACCTGATGGAGATTCTTAGGACCTTTGACTTAACCATGTTATTTAAATAAATGCATGGGGCTGGGGAGATAGCTCAGTAGAATAAGTGCTTGCCTGGCAAGTGCAAAGATCTGAGTTCAATCACTGGTTCTGCCAATAAATAAATAAATAAATAAATAAATAAATAGGCTTTGCCCCTGCCATATGTCCTAACTTTTTTCCTTTCTCTCTCTTTGTTGTTTAAGCCTTAAGTTCTCTCTTTCCATTTAATGGTGATATACCTTTCTATTTTATTTCTTCTTTTGAGTTCTTACACTAGGATAGTATGGTTTAGATTTTAGCTGTCTCCCAAAGTCATCACATGCTTATAGGTAGGGTTCTGGGAAAGTGGTTGAATTGTGGTAACAATATAGCTGAATTGTTAATGTAAGGCAGGCTCTATAGAAAAGGCAGGTCACTGAGTGTGCAACCCAGGAGGGTGTACCCACTTCCTCAGCCCCTCATTCAGCCCCTGTCTCGGCTTCCTGGAGACCGTGATGTGAGCAGTCTTCTCCTCCCTATCCCCTTTGTCATGCTTTCTACCTTGGATCCAACTGACTATGGACTTGACCTCTAAAAACTGTGAGACAAAATAAACCTCTCATCCTTTATGTTGTGGAGTCAGGTATTGTGTCCAAATGATATGAAAGCAATTAAACCAATGTTTTAAAAAATTATTAGTGACAAGAAGCAAAAAACAAAAGAATGACCTAATATCCATATCAAAAATCATGAAGTTTCATTTGTTTATAATATGTATTGTTTGTATCCAAGGTCTTCGTGATGCCGGATCAACAAAACATAAATCAAATCTTCACACCTTTCAGCGATTTCAAGAACTAATCAAATCCACAGCTTCCACACTCAAATTTGACAAAGATCTTGCTAATTCTGAATGGAACATGGTTGACAAGGCAATTGTACTTCAAAACCCATTTGCAGTAAGCATGTATCATCTTTCTACTCCTTCAAAGTAGATATAGTTGCCTTTTTAATATAAATCATGTCATAAATATTAACAATTTTAAAATTTTGTCATTGACTTAGATGTTATATTGAACCTCCTTATCATTATAGTAAGAAGTCCTGTTTAAGAAATTTTGTGATCAATCTAAGGTAAAATAGAATTCATGACCCCCTTGAATATATAGAAAACATATGTTGTGGATTCAAAAGAGAGATTAGTGCATTGGAACTGCCTTCAAAATATACAAAGACAGCAAATCTTAGAAAATTTCTACATTTTGAGTAGATTAGAAGTGGGCAGAGCCTTCTGTTCATTCCTTCAACATTTTTTAGGTCAGAGTCATGTACTTAAGATTACTCAGAACATCAGTCAGGCATGGTTTCCTCAATAGAAAATAGTAAGCATTGCTTTGGGAATCTTCTCACAGCTGCTACTGCTTTTATATGTCCTATGTCTGGTCCAATTTTTACTGCAGTATTTTTCTGCATCACACATTATATCAAATCAACTTCTAGAAGTACAGATAATCTCTATAAAAAGGATCTTGCCAAATCCATTGACTATCCACTAACCTAGTTAGGGGCTATTTCTGGATAGAACTACAGAAGGATTTTGCTGACAAAAAAGCTTTTTGTATCAGGGATTGAACACAGGACCTTGTACTTGCCAGACAGGCATTTAAGCCACTGAGCTATCTCCCCACCCCAGATTTTGCTAGTAGATCCCAGCATTTGGTTATGAGATTTGCTGAACTGCCTGCACAAAAATCATCTGGATGGGGGCTGGGGAGATGGCTCAGTAGAATAAGTGCTTCCCTGGCAAGTGCAATGGTCTGAGTTCAGTCCCTGCTTCTGCTGAAAAAAAAAAAGAAAATCATCTGGAAAACATACTAAAAATGTTGAATTTCCAGTTCCTACCCTAGAGATTCTGATACAAGTAGTTTGTGCAAAGTTCCAAGAATAAACAAGTTTAAAAAAAAAAAAGAATAAACAAGTTTAATTCCCTACCCACGTGATTCTAATGCGGTCAACAATGAAGCCACCATTCTGGTACTTGATGTGCCTCACCAAGACAGAAGACAAAGGCGTTGAGCTGTTTACGATAGAGATATGGAGAGAATTCTATAGTGGCAGAGACAGAGCAGTGGCCTTGGAAATCTGAATTATGTGTTACCTTGGTAACCTTAAATTGCTTGAGATCCATGTCAAAGCATTTATTTTTCTCTAAGCTTCAGTTCCTCTCAGTAAAGGATCTATATGTCCACCTCCTTTAACGCATGTTTGTTTTTTATTCTGTTTTAAGTGATGCATTCCAGCAGTACAACTGCAACTGTTAAGGCTGAGTAAGTTTGCAGAAACACAAACATCTGTCCACCTCTCCCGGTTCTGCTTCAGTGGGTCTAGGGGGTCATCTGAAAGGTGAATTTCTGACAATCCTCAGCTAATTCTGCTTTGCTGCTCCTGCTGGGCCACACAGAACCACTAGATTTGAAGAATAATCACGTAATCAGTTCTACAAACTTTTAGTAAGGCCATGTAACAACAGAGGTATAACTCCTTTCATTAAAACAGGCAATTATTTTTTTTAAACAGGCAATTATTTTAGCTCCTACATAATTAAGAGGTGAGAACATCTGTGCAAATAATGAAAAAGCTAGTGTGAGAATTGCTTGAGGTTTATGCTGAACAATATGTTAATATTCATACATCATTTTTTGTTGTTTTCTATCTGTGTTTTGTTTAGTTCAGTCAGGAAGAAACAACAGAACATGAGAAGGTGAAATGTCCAAGCTGTAACAAGGAAATAGATGAGGCGCTCACCATTGAAGCAATGGACATGGCCAGCAATCTCCTTTTGTCAGCACAAATAGTCAGCTCGATTATATTCTTTTAAATGTTTTGGAGCCTAAAGTTTCATAGGAAAACTTTTCCCTTGCTAAGTATATTTTAAGTGTACTTACTTGTATAACTTAATAGACTGTTTACAAAGACACAGGGAAGGTTGGTATTGTCTTAGAGATCAGAGAGGGAGGAAAAGAAGGTGAAAAGGGGAAAGGAAAGAAAGAAGGAAAACAAAGAGAGAAAAGTAAGGAAGAGATAAAAAAAATGAAGGCAGATGAAAAAAGGAACAAGGAAAGGACAAAGAGAGGGCTTTTCTGGGCCTTCCTAATGCATAGAGAGCTACTGTGCATTTCTTTGCCATCCCAAACACATATGGCTCTAAGCACTCTACTAGCTCATTCTGACTACAGAAGTGGAAGATCTGTATGGCATAAATGTTCTCTCCAGCAGTAGTACTGACAGACAAGTTGTCTCAAAATCAGCTTTTCAGGGACCCGAATAACCTCTTTAAAAATCTGAAGCACTTCCATGAAAGATGATGCTTAGGCCCACATACATGGTACTTTATTCACCTGCAGATTTCCAGCCTGATTTACCAAATTAGGTGCTGCCACCTGCAGGGCAATAATTTCTCCAGTGTAGCTAAACTAACACTGGGGAATGAATCCTTTTGTCAAGCTCTACCATCTCTTCCACCTCATGTGCTCCATATCTGGGAGCTACAGTGAAAATCGCCTGGTCAGTAGAGCTTCCCTTTGCGACCATCTCTGGGTAGCTCTTAAAGCAAAGCAAAAGAAGCAGGCTGCCTGGACAACAGTAAGCCATCAGGAATTGTGGTGAGAGGTCAGTCACAAAGAAACAGTGAAATAGGATGGAGAAGCAATGAGGCCAAATTTCAAAATCAAACAGGATGTTATGTTGAACTGTGGGGGACTCAGGTCAATAATTTCTGACATTGCCAGTTAAACAGAAGACCCAATGCTATT
>NW_004524583.1:874509-905657 GCF_000260255.1 Octodon degus
TATCCATTTTGTATCTGTGTATTCAAGGTGTTTGGGATAGATATATAGTTACATTCTCTTAATGAATAGAGGGATTTGTTCTAATGGTGTTTGTAGATAGGATATCATGTTCGCATCTTGTACAGCAATTAACCACTGGGAAGAGTGTGTGCAATGTGTTAATTATTGAAACTGTCCTAGCAATTTGGTTTTAAACTGTTTTATTGCTATTTGTTTCTCAATACAATTATGGAAAAAGAAGAAAATTAAAACCAAGAAGAGTATGAACATCACATTATGGAAATATCAATCAGTAGCACAACTATATGATCTGTGTATACCCAGATATACTATTCATGCTAAGTATTGCCCTCCAAATCTGTAAAGGAGACTACTTTCAGACCACTTCCCCAAATGGTCATGAGTGTTCTTCCACACAATAGTAGTGCTATTATTGATTTCAGTGGCGTGTGCATTATTCCATCCTCTAAGTGCCTACATCTCAGCATTCATCTCATTTCACCTTGGGCTTGACCAGGATCATTGTGTGCTCTCCCTTTGATACTCTCACTGTACTACTCAGATTTATGCAAACATGCATTTTGATCTTTCTTGATGCTCACTTAAATTTGCCAAATAACTTTGCTTCTCCATCTAAGTACTCTATGTGTTAGGCACTGTTTGTGATAACTGCTCTTGCTATACTCATGATCAAAAGCTTTCCCATTGCCACCACCACACTCACCCCCACCCCACTTCTGTTGCCACCTAAACTTTGTATATGTGTACACACACAATATTTTACCAGTTACTTAGGCTATTTGCAGTGTTTTACTGAATTTTGCCTGTTGCTAGAGCTTATTGTCCACCTACATAAATCTAGTAAACATAGATGACATCTCAAAGACAGACTTATTAATCTATAACTTTAATTAACAGCATAATTTAAGGAACATAGGCAACGATAAAATAATTTCATTATTAATCCAAGATACTTTGCACAATGTAATATTTATTGCAAGAAAAAATTGTTGGTCTATTTTGGCATCTCTGTTTTACTGTTCTTCAACATATCTTCTGCTGATTTAGGATCTTTGTTTTGTCTGCTTTCTTCCTTTGCTGCTTTTGCATGGGAATACATATTTTATTTTTTCTGTTTCATAAGCTGGATTAAAACTATGTCTATAAGCATAGCATGAATAATTCTTAAAATTATCTAATTAAAAATGTTAACTCATCTACAGCTGTTATTTAGCTATAAGGATAAATATATTGCCCCATTTCCTTTCTGTCAACCTGCCTAGAACTTTACTTTTTAAAACTAAAGTGTAAGGGGCCAGGGAGGTAGCTCAGCAGAATAAGTGCCTGCCTGGCAAGTGCAGAGTCCTGAGTTTAATCCCCGATACTGAAAAAAAAAATTAAATTAAATTAAAACAAAAGTATTGTATCAACCCAATAATGATACAGTCACATGAGCACAACGGAGTGATGTTATGAACTTAGTTAATTAGCATTTATGAAATTAAATGTAACCTGTATCCTACTTGGATGAGTGCAGGGTTATTTCTAGTTTGGAATAATTTTTAAAATATTAAGAGATCATTTAAGTTACTTCCAAAATTTTAATTAGTTCAGGAAATTATTGCAATAATGTCAAAATAATACTTAAAATGAATCTAAAGTTCAAATTGTTTTGTTGTTCCTTTTTTAACTTTTAATATTTAAATTGCATTCTAATGATGATGCTTATTAGTTATTTTCAGACATAAGCCTTTTCTAGATATCATTTCTCAAATATTACATTCTTTAACATGTTGACATTATTTTAAAATTTGGTCTATTTCCAACATTTCAAGTTGAGAATATTCTTAAAATCTAACTTTTAATAGTTTGGCCAGAGCTTCTGGCATGAAAATGTAGAAAATATAATTGATTAGTAAATGTCTAAAGATGTTTCAGAGCTAAAAAGTATCAGGGATGCAACTCAATAATGATACAGTCACATGAACACAACAGGAGTGACGTTATGAACTTAGTTAATTCGCATTTATGAAATTAAATGTAACCTGTATCCTACTTGGATGTGTGCAGGGTTATTTCTAGTTTGGAATAATTTTAAAAATATTAAGAGATCACATTTTTAATTCACTTCCAGATTTTTAATTAGTTCAGGAAATTATTACAATAATGTCACAATAAATTGTTAGTCCCCAGTTCAAGTCTTTCTTTCATTATTAATACAATGTTCAATGCAGGACTTACTTCTTCAGTCGTTGTCCTCATCTGTAAAAGAAACTTATTCTAGCTGTGACAATCTGCATTTTCTGCCATACACATTTCCATGTGTCTTTTCTGTTTCTTGCCTACAATGTTTGGTTTCTACTATTATTCTGAAATTGTTAATTTTATTCTATGTTATATTTGTCTTCCCCAGGAAATCTTGTTGCCAAATGAGGTTAAATCTCTCCTTTGCTTTCCACATCCAAAATTCACTTCCTATTATTTTAGCCCATTTTCATTCTAGGGGCATTTTTCATGTGCATCTTATTTGTTGATTTTGTCTCTGCAATTTTAATTCTAATGTTAACCATTCCTGATAGTAATAATAACTTATCTTTTTATAGTTTTCAAAGTTTTGAGAGATTGAATTTAAATCTTGGGCAGGTATTGTTAATGGAGAAATATCTTCCGCTCCTTTCTCTGTTGGAATAGAAATCACAACATGGTGAGAAAATGACCTCAAAGAAGTGGCCTACCATGATCGAGTAGAAAGACAAGCCTGCGATTCAGCCACATCAAGTTTCTAAAGTCATCTTGGGAAAGCTTCTCTCTGAAAATGAGCTTTTATATCTATGAAACAACTCACAAAGTTGGACAAAACACATATAATCAGTTAATTCAATGACAGTTACCTACATTTTTATATTTTAAGAATTAAAAGTTTTCCAAGATCTAACTGCTTTATCACTTATACTGCTAAACTTTCATAAGACTCACTGTTTTCCACTTTCTTAGTTTTCCCAGAAACTGTATTTTTTATCTTTGAGTACAGTAAAACAGCATAATATTACACTGTGTTTAGAAGTACTTTAATGCATTTAAGGAGAATGCTACTGTGTTAAATTCCTATAATTATGAACAAGTAGCTTTTCAAATTTAGTTGATATTGCTTTCAAGTATCCACTCCCCCCCAAAAAAAAAGAATAATTTAGAATCCATAAGTGACTGTGCAAAGAGAATCCCTGCTACAGAATCCACGAGTCTTCGGTTGTGTCCTACGTTCCGGCGGAGAGAGCCGGTCCAGACAATGATTCCCAACTGTGCTCAGCACACTGATGTAGGGACAGTGTTGGGAAGCAGTGTCCTCAGTGTCAACGAGTCCCTGAAGCTGAGTAGGCTCTCAATAAACTTGATCGAATGAAAAAAAAAACTTGCATTCTGAAGAATAACAGCAACCTCTTTGATCTTTATAATAGATGGCAGGTAGCATACTTCCATTGTGGTAGTACAACACTTAGGAACATGGAATTAAATAAAGATACAAACTAGCATCTTTAGGGTTTCACAGTATTAATGTACTATGAACCCTCAAGATGAGGCTACAACTTGAAACAGTTCCTAGACATTTGACACAGGGCTTTATTTATTTATTTATTTATTTATTTCTGAAACTTGATTAACAAGTAGGCTACTTTCCCATAAAACCAGCTTGTTGCAAGCAAAGCTTAAATTTGCCTTCTGCATGGATTAGTGGTCTAGACTCCATGGGAAGTTTACTTTTAAAAACCAGATGATAGATGATTTAAAAGCTTTTTTTTATTTTATCCAGGAACAAATAGCAATGACATAGTTTCAAAACCAATTAATAGGACAGTGTTAATAATTAATACATTGCATATTGTTGTCTTCATAGTGGTTATTCATAGTACAAGATGCAGACATGATATCATGTTCAAACACTATTTAGAGTTTTTGACTTCTTTCTTATAGATTACTTTTCCATAGAGTTGGTAGTAAGTGCTCATGGTTATACATACTATGTAATAATTTGTATTAATATTTCTTTAAGGCAAGCTACCAAAGACAATACAGGAGTGAGATTTTGACCCAGAATGCAGTCCTGGTGTTGGTAGGTGCCTCAGAGTGCTTTGGTGACAAGAAGGGAGAGTAAGTATGTTGTCAAGAGTGGACTTATATCTGTAAGGTACGGCATGTAGAAAGTTGTGAGAGTTTTCTTGCTTTTCTCTGGTAATGCAGGTTTACCAACTTTTATATATATAAGCACTGCTTCTTCTTCCCCACACTCAGTCCATATCAATTTTCAATTTCTGAAACTTGTATTTATTCACACCTGCATGCATTTTAACTAACTGCTACTTCTGTCTGTGAAATGCTCTTCCTTTTCTCCTTTGCCTCATGTCAGACATAAAGTATTCTAAACTACTTTTCCTTTTAGACTATGCAAGTGCCTGATTAAGGACAAGATGCTCCTCAATCTCTGTAGGCACATTTTTCCTCTGAATAGAGAGGCAGCACTCCATAGCCTCTACTAATGCTTACTTGACTTGTACTTGTGATCTTGGAGTGGTCTTCTCCACAGAAAGCAAGGATTTCCTCAAGTTGGAGTATTGAAGAACACTTTCATGTCACTCCTTGTGGCAGGAATAAAAGGCATGCACTTGAGCAGATTGTTGCAAGTGTGACAATGTCTGTTCAAAGCCCAGCTGTGTTTTAGTTCTAGACCACATTCCTGGTGCCAGTGACAGCCATACACCCCAATGAAACGACTCTAATTTCCAGAGCCTGCTGAGACCCTTGGGCCCTGCTCATCTCCCCCATGAGCAAACAGGGTCTTTGATATGCACACATCTAACCTAGAAGTATCTACCAACCTCATGTCCACTCACATGTGCCAGCTTTTGGAGATAAAGCTGGATATAAAAAGGGAAACTTCTAGAAAATGTGGCATGTGTTCACTGTACTTTAAGCACAGATTTTTAAAGTGTCTAAGAATTTTTATTTTAAGCTTATCATAAAAATGTTTATGACATTTTATGTAGTCAGGTAAGAAAATGAAATTTCTTATTAAAAATTTAGTTTTAGTGTTCACTTCAGCAAGGCATATACTAAAATTTAGTTTTTGTTTAATTTATTTTTTATTTACTTTTTGTTCAACTTATGATATTTACATATTTCCATCTCTCCTTTTGATCCATGCCCCTCACATGCTTAGGTGGTCTGAATAGAACTAAGGAGGTTGGGAGAAAAGCCTGGGCAAATCAATTTGTAATAACACAATGCATTTTTCAAAGATGGCAGATACACAGTGTACAGTAGGAGCAATTAAATTAATGAATAAATGTTACTCTAAGACTTGTGATTACATTGTCCAGGGGATAAAACATTATGACAAGTGACAATAACAAGGCAGCATAAAGAAGTTCACTCCCTTGCTTCCCCTGTCCTTTTAAATCCTGCACAATGGCAGAAGCCATGTATGCTGATGAACATCCAGAGAAAGTGGACAAAAGAGGTCAATAGTAAGTAGGAAGCACACTGTGGAAGGGAGGTGCAGTGGTCAACATAAGCAAATGTTAAAATATGTGAGATTTTTATTCACAAGTACTGGAGGCACACACTGCATGCTAATGGTGCAAAGGCCGGTGCTAGGCCCTGTGGGACGTATCAAGATGAGTAAATGGTGTTCCAACTTCTAGAGAACTTGCTGCTCATTGCCCTTATATTTTGTACTTCTTTGCCGGGCTGCCTCAGAGTTGATTTTACATCTCTTACTCATTTGTATCAGTGGCTCCATAGATTGGAGTATCCTTTGGCAAGAAAAATAAGTCTTAGAAAGAGTGGAAGATTTATCCATGGACACCAGGATTTATGCTAATTGCATATGAATTGCCTAAGAAACAGAGGAAGGGAAGGAGAGGTAGAAGAAAAAAGATTAAGGTGTGTTATATATGCACCCATTCTCCAGGAGAAATGTAACCATTGTGTTCTTCAAAGTGTACTAATGAACTTTAAAAAACTTTAAGCAAACAAATAAAAGAACTTCTGCCAACACCTACAAGGTAGCAAACTGATTATACTGAAAAGATGGTAGAGATGGGCCATTTTGTTGACATTAGAGAAAGTACTGAAGAAAATTTCTTATAGAAATGATTCACATTTAATATCAGAAAATGTTGTAGACACTTATGCACATAGAATTAAAAAATAAAAACTTCCTATACAAATATCCCTAATTAAAAACAGGGCTGACCAGATAGCTCAACAGACTTAAGTGCCTGCTTAGGCAGAGCAAAGCGGCTGGGGTTTGATCCCTGGCTTGCTGTGCTGGCCCCGGCCGTGGGGCTCACTGAGATGGTGATTGAGACTGGGTGTGATGGCATGTGCCTGTAATCCCAGTGCTCGGGAGGCCAAAAACAGGAGAATGACTACAAGCCCAATCTATGTAATGAGACCTTGTAGACCTTGTCCTAAATACAAAACAAAACAAAAAAAAGAATATATCTGAAGGTTAGTAGAACAATGAAAATGTTCTTAAAATGGGAACATTTATCAGGAAAAGAACTGACTTTAGTGATAAAGATAAGAGATCCTTATTTTAAAAACCTAATTGTTTTATTTAAAAACTCCTAAAATAGAATACATATGGCATACTTCTTTATATTGTTTGGTTTAATTTTATTTCTAAAAAATTTATTCAGGCAAAAATATTCCTACAAGAAACAGCATTTTAAATATTTATTTTACCTATTTCTGTGCCAAGCACATTTTTGGAAACTTTGTGTGCACAACCTATTTTTTCTAACAAAAATTCTATTAGAACAGTGCTGTTGTGATCCTTACTATACAGGAGAGTGAAGCAGAGGAAGATTAAATAACTTACCAGAGTCATTTTTCTAATAAGCTAGAAAGCCAGAGTTCCAAGCCAAGTTGTCTCACTGTCCAATTAAGGAGATCATTCTATCCCTGAGTTAGGCATAAGCAGTGAATGGGCTGAGGTAAAGTAGGAATTCAAGAGCCTGACTGACTTAGTAATTTGTGCTGTAAACGATTACATACCTATTGATGTCACAGAATTTTAGGAGGCAGTAAACACTCACTGATATCATAGAATTTCAGGATTTGTATGAATCTACAAAATTATCAGTTCTTACCTTTGATATCAGTTCCTTCAGGATATTTTCCTGATCTCCTTGGTTCCACTAAATGCACCATTTATGAATAACTTCTTGTTTATTATCTCTTCTCCCACACTATACTTCACTGTAGTTATTTGTATATTTCATCCCACTTGTCTGCTAGAACCTTGAATGTAGAGACTAGTATTTCTTTATGGTTTTTCTATAAAGAAATGTTCACTTATCAAGCATAATAGATGTTTAATAAATGATTTTATAATTATGATTTGATGGAAACATACATATTCAAGATTTTCTATGCATTTGCCATATTACTAATATTGACTTTTAGAGAATTCAATGTCTTTATTCTTTTTTATTACATTAATATCCTATAGTAGAGAAATTGTACAGATTCCAGATTGTGAATGTTATACTCAATTAGACAGAGTTGATTTCTGAACTCAAGTTTCCAGTACCCTTCCACTAGGTCATATTATGTTAGGGTCTCAGATGGAAGAGGAGAGAACTCTTGCATGTTTCTGGTGAAGACAATAAAAGTATCCAATCAGCAGCAGTCAAGCTCCTGGTAATACAAAAGAATCTGGCTTTGTAAGACTGAATCATGACATACAGGTATGAACTATGTCAATAAAAAATTCAGGAGAAGCTACAACCAACTAAATTCAAGGGCTAGAAAAAAAATTCCTTTGAGCTTTGACCCATCTAAGTGCTTATTTTGACTCTTCTTCAGGTATTCTGATTTGACAACTTTCCCTGCAGGTGAAGGCAGGTGCACAGATGGGCTAGACACTTCACATATACTTTTTTCACTGAATCATCCTAATCTGATATAGTTTTACAGATGAGCAGTTATCTTAGGTATTTGTTCATTGCCATGCCAGACAATAGGGGATCCAAGGTGAAAACTCAGATGAGTCTGAATCCCAAAGATCTGAATCATGGTATGTTTTCCCTTCCTAAAGAGTAACGTTGAGCTCTTACATTATTTTAGAGCATGTATCCCAATCTGAGGGGCACTCTCTCTTTGAAGAATGGGTCTTAGAACCCAACTTCATGGCTATTTACTTCTATCTACAACTTCGTGACTGAGAACTGTGCCCTGAAAATGCCACACTCACGTGCATTGTGGAACAAAATATTCTTCTTATTTTCTGACAATAGAGCAGTAAGCTTATTTTAAAATGTTTAAAGTATATCTGAAGGTCTCTCTGTATTTTTTTAGATATATAAACCCTGAGACAATAAAGAAATACTCTGAAAGCAAAAACTTACTTGGTGTTATGAGAAAAATACTGCTCAATTTGCTGTATAATACTAAAAAAGATAAAGGGCCCACCTCAAAGTAAGTGCTTTTTCAACTTACAAGAATGGTACTATTCATTTCCAAGTCTATTTTCCTTTATTTTTAAATTATAACCTAAATACTTTATAAAAATATTTTCGAAGTAGTTCAAACTAAACTATTTATGTACATGGAAAAATTAAAGAAGACTGCTTAGGCAAGTGCAGGGACCAGGTTCAATCCCCAGTACCACATGCTGTGCTGATCCCGCTCCCGGAAGTGCTGAGCTGGCCACCGAGACTAGGCATGGTGGTTCCTGCCTGTAATCCCAGCACTGAGGAGAATGAAAACAGGTGGATCACTATGAGTCTGAGCTGTGTAGCAAGATCCTATACCAAATACATTAAAATAAATAAGGAAGATACATAAAAATAATATTTTCTCTTTTATTCATTATGGTAAGTTTCACATAACATAAAACTAACAACCATTGTACAGTGTGTAGTTCAGTGCTTGGTGCCTTAACAATGCTAAGCAGCCATAAGATCTACCAAATGCTATAAATTTTCATTAGCTCAAAGGTAAAGCACTACTGATTTAACGGCCACTAGCCATTCTCTCTCCTGCTCCTGAAAAGTAAAGCTTATTTTCTTTTACCTATTCAGAATTTTTCATATGAATGAAATAATGTGTGTAGTTTTATGTCTCTAGCTTCTTTCATTTTGCATACTGTTTTCATGCACACTGTAGCATGTGTTACTAACATAGGGTTCATCTATTTTTTAAGTATTATCAACACCTTGTTCATTCCTATGTCTCAATAATAGCACATTGTTTGTATATATAATACTTACCGTGTTCATTAGATGATGCACATTTGTGTTATTTCTACATTTGGCCTAATGTGAATAGCAACTGTGAACATTTATGCACAACTATTTGTTTAAATACCCTCTTTCTAGTCTTCGGGTATATTCCTATGTATCCAATTATTGAGTTTAACTTCTTGAGGTACTACCAAGTGTGAACTGTAAGGTTTTATTAAAATTATTAAATTTTATAGACAATGAAATCACAAATATAGCCCAATCTTCTGATCTCCAGTAGGAGTAGATTCAAAAAAAATATAATTATTAACTAAAAAATTTCAATTTAATTTATTTTAAAAAATAATTTAAATAATAAAATCATAATTTTGTTTCTTATTTGGGAGACTTAGCTAGATATGCAAAGGAAAATAAACAAATGACACTAACAAGGCTTCTGTGTTAATATCGGGGCTGCTATATCTTAAAAAAAAGTGAGATCCTGACACCTGAAATGATAACACTCGGGTAGACAAACCTGAAGAACTGCAACCTCCAAATTCTCATGAACACTTTTGCCTTGAAGAAGCAATTCCCCCAAACACACACCAGATAGAGAAGATTCACCCCTTTGCACTGCCAGACCCTACAGAGACAGCCCAGGTGGTTTGTCCTTTTTCAAGGTTCGTGTTTAGTATCTTTCTTTGCTTTCCAGGGATTACCTAGCTAGGTTTAATACTGCTACAAGGGGGAACATACAGTACCTGCTTCAGGAGATTACAAACTATTTACTATAGGAATTACACGACTTGGCTAATGCCAGAAAATACTGGTAAGACATATAAGGGAATAAATCTTAAGGCCCCTGGACCCAACATTTACATCATATAGTCCTATTGGAGATAATTTATTGGCTTGGGTCATCCTATCTGTGATGACACAGAGTTCAGCATTCTGGCAAGGTCAGCTGGAGCTAGTACTGCTAGAATGCCATGCTGGCTTTTTGGAAATTGACAAGACCAATAATCTAGAGAAAATGGGATGTCCAGCTAAATTTATTACATATTAAAAATCAAATGCACAAACTTGTTCCCTGGAAAGGCCCAGGACACCTGAGAAGCTCAATGTAGATGTCCTGTACAGGCCAAGGCTGACAGTAAGAAAGGCTGGGGTGGATGGATCTCTCTAATTATTAAAAAGGTGGATGGACTAGGGAATTGCAAAAGATAGACGGCAGCACGTCAGAGGCAAGGAAGGCATATGTTCTTCTATGAGTAATGAGCTAATAGCAGCAGAGGGCCTTGACCAACAAGGTTCCCTGAGCTGGGAATGATTAAAAAAGAAAATGTTTTTTAACCTTTTAATCAAAGGGCCATACAGATAAACAGTTAGCTACAGTAATACTTTTCTAAAGATGGACTGGTGGTTACCAAAAAGATGTGGTCAGCCATACCAAAAGGGAATCATGATCCATCTTCCTTTCTTCATGGTGTACATCTAAGTCTGTTCTCAGAGCTGGAGCCCTTGAGCGAAGACCTGCAACAATCTCACAAAGACAAGATAAATACTTCCTCACTATCTTTGGTGGACACTGAACAGTTTTAGCAGAGTTAATATACACTGAAGAAAAAAATATATATATATGTACACTGAGGAGAAAAGAGAAAATTAAACCTTCTGAGGACTTCAGAATATGGCATTTAAGAAGCTGACACTGATAGTAAAGGGCTGTTTGCTGTCATAGTCCTCAAGTTACACTGGAGAACTTGAGATTCATGAAATATAGAGGGTTTGGTCAGTTTATCTCAGTCAGTGTCCAGTGTGGAGGCCTCTTGTGTGGTCACTTCAACGGTCTGTGAAAGTATAACTGGGGTTTATACGCCTAGTGTCAGGCTAAATGTTACCAGTGATTAATGTAACAACTCTTATGACAGGAATAGCCAAGTGTAAACTATAATCAAAATAGTAAAATAAGAAACTATGTAATATTCCAGGAGGAATTAGGAAATTAACACAAACCACTAAAAGTTTAACAGAATTATGACTACTTCCTGTCGCCTGCCCCTCTGGCATAACCACACTAAAATAAAATCAACCAATGACTTATGCGCAAAGTAACTGAAGTACAACACTGCTGGAATATATGAAAAGCAGTATGGAGAGATGACCGAGCAGGGCACGGCACCTCCGGCACAGTCACTAAGGCTTGCAGCCCACAGCTCTTCGCATGAGCAGACACTGCCTGAGGAGGCTAGCGGTGCGATCGCACGATAATGTGTCTATTTCATAATTTCATCTTCTTTTCCACAAATAGGACCCAAACTGATAAAAGTTTCTAACATCTAACACCAACATACTCCCTGAGAATGTGAAAATGATCCAGCAGTCTAGTCAATAATTATCAACCAATAATATCATTAGAGTTTCAACAGTTAGAATATGTATTTATACCATTTTAATACTTTCAGAAATTGAGTTAAACATATAAATGTTTATGGTCCTTTCATTCACCATTTGTGTGGTATATTTTCTATAGAAACTATTTTTCACAGCATAGTTATTCATTAATTTTTGATTTTTGATAAAATTTGGGTCCATATTGTCCCACTGCCACACATTCTGTGCTTTCCTCTTTGTGCTTCTTCCTTAGTTATTATAATGTTTTAAAAATATAATGCATCATTTTTTTAAAATCATGTTACATAAAAATATGCATGCAATACTTTCATTTGGAACAATATTCAAAGTGTTAATAGACATCTCTTAGAAGTGAAAAACTTTGGGAGAATGTGAAGGATTCTCATTGTTTTTAAAATGCTTCCTATTTAAATTATCCCTGTATCACACTGCAAGTATTTCTTTTAAAAATAACAGAGAAGCATTGCATAGAGGCAAATGTTTTTATCCCAGGACTCTGAGAAGCTGCAGCAGAAAGGTTGTGAGTTCAAGGCCAGCCTGGGAAAGTTAGTGGCTTAACAAGATTGTTTTAAAATTAAGAAAAGGGGGAAGGAGTGGCTGGTAATGTAGCTCAGCACAAAGGCCCTGAGTTTAATCTTCAGTGCTGCAAAATATATGAATGAGAAGTGACAAGACATTTGGTTGAAGAGGAAATTGAAAAGATAACATCCAAATCAGGGTGTCAGATAATATTAGCTTAGCTTGTGATAGCTGCTCCCAATAACTAAGTACGGCTCTATACCATTGCTATTTAGAATGGAACAAAGTATATAATAAAAATCATTTGATATAGTTCTTTTGTCAGATAAAATTCTCTTCATGTTGTTGCAGATATCACTTACTTCGTATATGTCATAAAATAGTATCTATTGATGATTTTGAATATATCGGATTCCTTGCAGTACTGATGAACACATTTCCTATTATCATCTCCTGGGTACCTTTGTTAAATGACATCTATGGCTATGAAATCAGATATGCTAACGACTTTTTTCTTGTATTGTATATTCTAGAGGCTATACTTAAGGTAATCTAAATTCTGTGTGTGTGTATGTGTGTGTGTGTGTGTGTGTGCGTGTGTGCGCGCACATGCGCAATTATAGTATCTTTTCTATTCTTTTCCTTTTTTCTCTTCTTTTTCTTTTTTTTTTTTTACCTTTTTTGTTTGAGGTACTGGGAATTGGACTCGAGAACTTGCACTTGCCAGGCAGGTGCTTATACTGCTGAGTTAGCTCCGTGGGCCCTAGCCTTTTTTTTTTTTTTTTCAGAACCAGGGATTGAACTCAGGCCCTTGCGCTTGCCAGGGAAGCACTTATTCTACTGAGCCATCTCCCCAGCCCTCCCTAGCATCTTTAACAAGATTTCCTAACCCCATGTTTCAATACTAGTTACATACTATTTTTCCTAAAAAGTATATGAAATTTTCCTCTTCTCAGAACAAACATTTTAAAGGTGATTTTTTTAGAGTGACAATAGAAAATATGAACACTTTAAGAATTGATTATGTATTTGCAAAAATAAATGCTATGTGATGTGAGTGAAAATGACAGAATGCGTTTAAACAATATTGACAATATTCTTAAAGTCAGCAGACTTAGAAGCATCTGAATATTCATTTTTTCCTTTTAAAACTGAGATAACAGGACAAGCAGCTTGATAGATTTAATACTTAAAAGTTTACAAATGGATTTTTAAAAATCCAATGTAAAGACAGTTGCTAAACCAACCAGATAGCTCAGTGGACTAAAGCACCTGCTTAGGCAGAGCGTACGGACCAGTGTGGGATTGCGGCATGCTGTGCCAGCTCCGCCCCCTGGGGCGCACTGAGTGGGCTATTGAGACTGGACATGGTGGCTCATGCCTGTGATCCCAGCGCTTGGGAGGCTGAAAACAGGAGAATCACTATGAGTCTGATGTATGTAGCGAGACCCTATCGACCCAGTACTAAATACAGAAGAATAAATAAATAAATAAAAAGATAGTTGCTGAGTGATGGAAATGGGCATCCACAAACCAGGTGCTCTGTCATATGAATCAAAGTTGTAATACAAGATACTGTACATAGTTGTAATACAAGATAAGTAGAGAAATTGTATGTGATAGTTGGACAAAATAAACGAATTTCAGATATTTAATAGAAAATATAGGGCCGGGGAGATGGCTCAGTAGAATAAGCACTTGCCTGGCAAGCTTAAGGACCTGAGTTCAATACCCGGTTCCACAAAAAGAAAGAAAGAAAGAAAGAAAGAAAGAAAGAAAGAAAGAAAGAAAGAAAGAAGGAAGGAAGGAAGGAAGGAAGGAAGGAAGGAAGGAAGGAAGGAAGGAAGGAAGGAAAAAGTAAGAAAAAAGAAAAGACAAAGAAAAAAGAAAATGTAATACTGCTACAAAGCTATAGCATTAGAAAAGAATGACCTCAAATCCAATAAGCTATATATGCTTCAAGCTTGTAAGAAAGATGATAGAACTTATAAAATGTGATCCTTCCATATTATTTACATCCTGCTATAAATTTCATATTCAACAAGAAACGTACTTCAACTACTTCTAGTTTAATCCAGACAGAATTGTCAGAAAAATTCTATCTGTCATAGATTTAAGGCATGAAATCTTTATTTTCAGAGTTCAGATTACATTATACTATTAATGCCTTCAAATTAATATAATCAACACAAGATAAAATAACTATGTACTCTGATTTTGTGCTTAGTACTAAGGAAATATGTAAGTGGATTTTCCTATTTCCCTGAGTTACTTTGAAAAAGTCGGCACTTTGAAGGACTGTAAAAAATATTATCTGAATTAGTAAAGACTCCAGCTGTCTGTACTGACTCTAGATTTGTGGAAGAGGCAACAAAAACAATTCAGAAATTAGCCTTAAAATGGCAATTTCTTATTTACAGCTATCCAATTTAAACTGCTTAACAGCATCCTACTGAATTATTCCTACTTTAATGTAAAGATGAACTTTATGGATAAAAACATCCATAAATAGTCTCTGAAAGGTGCTCATTTGAATGTTGACACATTGATGAAATTTTATGCTAGTTCTACAAAAATATATTTACTAAGAATCCATATAATTCTCTAGTTAATGTATTTACTAAAGACTTAGTGTAATTCCCAAGATAATTCTGATAAAATATCTACTTTTACTTAGATTTTAAGAGGTTAAAAATTACTTTTATTCTTCATCTTACAAATAAAATTACACATGTAAATAAAATACAGTCATAAAATGAACAAAGTTTTAATGGCTTTAGTAAAATATTGTCCATGCACATCACAAAAATCTATTTTTCTTATTGATCTGAGTCACAGATTGGGATATTAATCATATATCACTATAAAATATAAAACAATGCTAAGGAGTTTTATGGTATTTATCTTGAAGCTGTTTGATGGATGGATGGATGGATGGATGGATGGATGGATGGATGGATGGATGGGTTGATGGATGGATGGATGGATGGATGGATGGATGGATGGATGGATGGATGGATTGTGCTGCTAGGGACTGAACTCAGGACCCTGCACTTGCCAGGCAAGCGCTTATTCTACTGAGCTATCTCCCTGGCCCACAGCTGTTTGTTTTATATTAAGTGTGTCACATTATGGTTTGTTTATATTTGACTGAATTTCTACCACTGCTACATTTTATGCCATTTCATGGTTTGTAATGAATCCTAAATCAATGGTCCTATGAAAGTTCTTTTACTATAGGACAATGTGAGCACACTTATTCTGTTTGTTTGGTTTGGGTTCTCATGGTGGATTTCAGACAAGTAGAGAGAGACTTAAGGAAGGCACAGGGAAAAATATCTTTTCGCTGTCTAAATTATTGTAGATAATGAAGTAGAAAAAATTTTAAAATAACAGTGTCAATTTCTTTTTAAATCAACAGATGGCAGCATTGCAAAGGGAATATTTTACACACTCCTGGAACATATTTGAGTTATCAGTTACATTCATTAGCACCGTGGACTTAATACTTTTTACCACAAAATCTGTTACTTATAATTTTCTCTTAACTGAAATAATGGAAACTATCCCGCTCCTTCGTGTATTACGCCTTTTTAAGGTAAATAACAAATAATGCAATTTAAAATTACTTCATGTTCATGAATATTTTTAAGGTGATTACCCTTCATTAGGCTAATGCTTACATTTTGAATTTAACTCCCTTTGACCAATTAAGTTTTATAATGCTTTATAGAATTCATACTCAATTTATAGTAGAAATTAGTTTAGCATTTACAAGTATAAACGGATTCATCACAGCTTTTCCATTTAAAAGAGTATATGAAAAATTCCATATTAATATAGGTACAAAGTAATGCTTGAAGTAATATATATTTTATACATACTTAAGAGATAAAAGATGGAGATAACTTTTTCCCTTCTTTCTTCTGTCCCTTTCCTCATCCCAGTTTTTCTCTCCCATTGAACTGACTCTTTTCCTTTCCCAGTATCTGTTGTATCTTTTGGATTTTACTCTTTCAGGTTCTCACACTAGTGAGACCATCTGATATTTGTACATGTGAGTCTGACTGATTCCGCTTATGAGGACAGTCTCTAGCTGCATCCACTTATCTACAGAAGCCTCAAATTTATCATTTTTAATAGCTGAGCAATACTCCATTGTGTATTACAAAAATACCACATCTTTTTTATCCCTTCCTCATTTTATGGGCCTTAGTGTTGTTTCCAAGATTTAGCTAGGACAAGCTGCACCACTGTAAACATACATCGCTGTAGCATGATGATTTCAGTTCTTTTGGAAAAACCTCCAGGAGGGGATATGTGTGTATACATGCAGGATGATGCGGGTATTAATTGTACTGCTGATTTCTGCTGATCTTTTGAAAGGTGTAGTTAATACTTAAATTTTTTTGTTTTTATTCTTATTTTTTCTTTTCAATTTATTATAACTTTTTTGTGTTTTTTCAATAAAAAAAATCCAATTTTGTACATTTCTGTCTGGAAGCCTAAGCAACTAATTTGAAGATAACATCATGCAATACAGAACCATTGTTGAATTCCTATTACTTTTTTGAGTAAAATTTTGTATTGTTTCTTCTCTCTCTCTCTCTCTCTCTCTCTCTCCACCAGGGATTGAACTCAGGACCTTTTGCTTGCCAAACAGGCGCTTCTGCCACTCAGCTATATCCTTGGCTATCTGTATTGTTTCTAATGCTGCTTTTTTATTATTATTTTGTATTCTTTAAAAAATAAAAAAAAATAAGGGTGATAAGCAGAACAAAGAGCCATGTAAAGCTTTTGTAGAAGCAAAGCAAGTAGTATGCATTCACACAAATCATTAACAAATCACACATTTACTTTTATGTAAAGTCATAGAGTACATAATCATGTCAACAATGATCTCTGACTAATACATGTAACAAGTGTGATGAGTAGCTTTTTAATTTTAATTTTAATTTTTATTTATTTATTTATTGCGGAACCAGGAATTGAACTCAGGCCCTTATGCTTGCCAGGGAAGCACTTATTCCACTGAGCCATCTTTCCAGCCCAGTTTTTTAATTTTTAAAAGATTATTTCAATGTCATGAAACGCCATAGCAACACATATAAAGATATATCGATGCAGATCTATTTTTATCTCTCTGTCTCATTCTACTTTTACATAAACAAGACACCAACAAATAAGCACTGTGGAAAACACAAAGCTAAATGAGCCAAAGTTTTTATAGAGTTCAAACTAACAGCATAGAATGTTTTTATTTATATTGTTTATTTATGTCCTTACATATGTTTAGAAATACTTTTGCTACTGATAGCCATAAATCAGTCAGCATTAAAAGTATGTAATCAGTAGTTTGTTATTTTTTATTAGACAGTGAGTAACGACTCCTCTACAGAATAATCTGTGGAAAATGAGTCTAGTACATTCTATAGCCCAGTGGATTCAGTGTGACAGAAAGCTGCACAGAATCTACTAAATTGTTTAGGTTAAGGAACTGATAAACCACTAGGAAAAGTTTGATTATGTATTCAGGAAACTGTGAATCCTTAGGACAAGTGGTGGAGGACTTTGGAATATAATGATAATATTAGACCCAGAGTCTGCATCGAAGGAGCTTAGTAGAGAAGGCAAATGACAAGTAATCTCGATATGACAACGTTATATGGTAGGACAAGTACAAAATAGTACAATATACTTCTTGGAGAGAAAAGGCTTGTCTTTTTAGGTAACACTTGATACACTCCAGGGACTCATCATGGGTGGTTAGAGAATAGAGTACAGTATATGGAGTTGGGGAGCACATACACAGAGGAAAATACAGGGAACTGTTACCTGTGAGGAAATTAGGAAACTGCACGAGGACAGCAGAGAATTTGGAGGCTTAAGCCCTCTGCAGAGAACTAAGAAAAAGAAGTGAATGGTGGGACTGGACAGAGAGTTTGGTTGTAACTGGGTTTCAACCACACAGATCATTTAGTAGGTTGAGTATGTAGATTTAGCACATGACTATGGCAGTACTTTGTAGACAGTCATCTTACAACCCAAGCTCAGAGCAGTAAGTATATTGTTTTTCAAAAATTGAAACTGTTTGATAACAAGCTGAAATTTCATATAAGGAAAATGGGGCCCAATATTATTAGTTATAGAGAAATATTTATAATCACAGGCTTATAAAGGCACCACAAATAAAGGACTTATAGAAGCACCATGAGCAAAGAATGTTGACTGCTTTCTGCAGTTACCAGCTTTGAGGGCACTAAATTTCTTACTATTATCAATTTCAGTTAAACTGATCAGTACATGCGCAATTAAAATCTGCATTAATTGTACTAAATGGAACTTCGCTTTTTCAGCTCATAACACCAAAGTTGCTACGAATAATAGATAAAAAAATGAGTCATCAGCAGTCTTTTAGGTATGCTGTACTGAAAGGTTATATCCAAGGCGAAATAGACGTAATGAACATAATTGATGAGATTGCAACTTCTAAGCAGGTTAAAGAGGTGAGTAAAATCTTAAAAACTAAAAAATGACTTATACCTTCCACTGTTCTGCTCCCCTCACCTAGCATGTTGTCCATCTGTACATTTAGATATTATCTTTGACTCCAGGTTTGATAATTAATTTCTGCAAAAACTTAAACTGCAGGGTTTCAGGGTATATCCTGAGAGGATTTGACTGACCTTGTCAGATACAAAAGATACATTTCATGTTGTATAGGTCTTGCTTTATCTTGGTCTTAATCATCCAGCAGAAAAGTTTAAATGAGGTATAAAAAGTAAAGCCATATTAATATGCTGAACTGCAAATGGCTTAATTCAACAACTTCTAACATTGCCAGTCCTATGGATAACCCACCACTATTATGAACTATTGGACTATATTGGATTATTTTGCTGAATTCATGCACTTACAATATATAAATAGCAATGGAATACCCATCTCTGACAAAACTAAACAAAAAAAGGGGATACAAATGAAGTACCATTTTGCATCTGTATATACAAAATAGGACACATATACAGCTAACTACTTTCTCTTAATTCGATGAGAAGAAAGATTTATACTAATAATGTTTGGACAGGATATCATGTCTGCATCTTGTACTATGAATAACCACTATGAAGACAACAATATGCAATGTATTAATTATTGAAACTGTGCTAGTAATCAGTTTTGAAACTGTCTCATTGCTATTGGTTTCTCAATAAAATTTAAAAAAATGAAAACAAGAAAAATCAAAAAATATGACACAACAGTCATCAATATGAACATGATTAAATATGGAGACAAAATGGGGTAAATATTTACTGATTTCATATTGTTAACTATGAACAAGACTATGTGCAAGGTGACATACATGGCATTTCTTTTATATTCTGTTCCACAACCATACAAGAATGTGTTAGATGTACCTCCAAAGCCTTGTGTAGGTTTAGATGGGGCATTTTTCAGAGGTGACTGTGTCTAGAGTGTGTGATTCTAGGATTATGGATGTGTGATTACAAAATCAGTCTACTGATTTGTTTGGCACCTTCCTGAATCCTGGTAGCTTAGATACATTATAAAGGTGTATTAAAAGACTATGAAAGACCCTTGTTTGCTTGTTTAGTTCCCTTCTCACCATGAACTGTTTCTTCTCAGCAATGCCTGTCTGCCATGCCACCCAGCCTTAAAGCTGTCCTATTATGGACTGAACCTCTGTAAATTGTGAGCTGAAGTAAATCTTTCTTTCTATAAAAAAAAAAAAAAAAAAACCTTAAACTGGTCTGCATTTAAATTATTTAAGTATCTTCTATATCATGCTAGCAAAATATAAAGGCTCTCAGATGTCACTTTTCTACCTGTTTGAAACCCATTAGCTTTCTCCAGTAACAGTTTCCAGGATATGTCAGACTATAGGTGTATTAATACAAACCATCAGAAAATAAAAATTGGGCCAGCCAGATAGATCACTGGACTAAAGTGCCTGCTTAGGCAGGCACGGGGACCAGGGTTCAATCTCTAGCATGCCATGCCAGCTCCACCCCTGGAGCATGTCGAGATAGTGACTAAGACTGGGTGTGGTGGCACACGCCTGTAATCCCAGCTCTTGGGAGGCTGAAAACAGGAGGATCACTACGAGTCTGATTTTTGCAGTGAGACCCTGTACACCCTGTATTACATACATTTTTTAAAAAGAGGAAAAGAAAAAATTATGCCACCCTTGAGCAGAGGTTCCTCATAATTCCAAAAACTTTGTCCATCTCTATCTTTGTTTTCTGCTAGTAAAAAATAAAGGAAATAAAAACAAGTTGTTGTAACTCAAAAATCAGATGACAATGAGGCAAGTCCAAAAGTTAAAGAAGCGCCTTATTTTAGCTGGTACCCAGCAGCAGACACCCCGGCAAGATGCTGAGGTGCACGCACAGGAGGGGAGAGACAAGGGTTTTTAAGGCTGAAAACCGCAAAGGGGAGGTCTTATGATTTGAGTGCAAGGGAATGCAGCACAGGAGTCAGCGTCCACTTTCGGGAAAATAGATTACATACAATTTTTAGGAACAAATAATTACAATTTATGGTTCGGTGCTGATCACAGGACATATTGTGTGGAGTGCTCTGGGGTAAAAATAGTTCAGATCTCAACCTTTGACACACTGTGGTTTAGAACAAAGGAATGGTTTGAACATTAACAAACTGTGTTCAGAGGTCCGATGAATGGCTTGAGCCATCAAGATGGAGTTGAAGTTGTCAGCTTATACCAAACAATCCTCATTAATAAAGTTACAGTGGACATGTAGAGAAATGTATAATACAATGCCCATTCTGGTTACAAAATGGAGTGGGTATTTAAGCCAATAAACCATAAAAGCTGACCTCAAGGGTTTATCTTGGGGCTACAGTTGAAAAATTACCTGTTTCTAATGAACAATAACAGGTGCAGTGGTGGGTACAGTTTGTAGCTGGGAATGAGAGAGAGATCAGGGCATTGGTCTGAAACTAGATTCAGGTGCGCACAAAAGGGCAGCGTGAGAAAGGCCCAACTGCAGGTTCTCAAGTAGAGAAAAGGCACAGTAGAAAGTTACAGCATTTAGAATGGCGCATACAGAACAAGATGGTGGCGCATATGTCAGGTTATAACAGTTAATAAAGTTACAGTGGGAGCATACAGAGTTACAAAATTGGAATCAATTGCACAGGCTATAACACAAGTAATCTGGGAAATAGAAAGAGAGAAACAATAGTTCATCTACAGGAAACTTGGCCATATTTTCTTATTATGTAGATGAGAACCACAAGGCCAAGAGAGGTTAAGTGATTTTACCCAATGTTCTTTGTTTAGTAGGTAACCAAGACAGTTGCAGGGCCTAAATTCTAACCTTTTATAAATGGAGACAGATTAACAATGATATATGCATGAAAGTTTGTTGATGAGGTAGAATTCAGTACTTCCCTTCTATAGAAGGCAATTTGAAACTTTTGGGTGTTACTCTTCATATTGCTGTCTCAGTTACTTTTCTTTCATTGCTAGGACAAAATATCTGACATCCAAAATTAAGGAAGGAAAGGTTTATTTAGCTCACAGTGGAAGTTTCAGTCCATACTCAACTGGCTCCAAGGCAGAGAGGCACATGGCAGAGGACAGCAGCTCATTGCAGCAGGAAAACAACAAAGAACAAAGGGCAGGGCAATGGCTACAGCAGCTAGCAAGCTTCTCTCCCCTCTCTACATTTATATGCAGATTATCTGTCCCAGGGAAGGTGTAGCACTTACACCCATAATTCCAGCATTGTATCAAGAATTAATCACAAACAAGAAGCCACCCCATGACTGCCTGAGGCTTTGCGAGGACAACTAGACACAAACCATAACATTGTGCCCTGGGCCCCTGAAAGAGACATGCACATCCCTTTATGCAAAAAGCATTTAGTCTATCTGTAAGAGTTGCCAAAGTCCTACAGTTTCAGCATTACTGAAACATCCAAGTCCCAAATCTCCTCCAAGATTGAAGGTAAACTCTGTCTTATGAGCCCTTGTATAAATGAAAAGTTAAACACTTCCAACATTCAATGGCACAACATAAACATTACCATTACAAAGGTACAAACAATAGGATACAAAGCATTGGAACCAAAGCAAGTCCAAAATCCAGAAGGGCAAACATTTAAGTCCTACACAGTGGTCCTTCACTCATCGTGGAGGCTACAGCCCAGATACCCCTGCAGTAAGTGAAAATCAGTGAAGTAGTGATGTTATATTTATTTTAAAATATGTTTACACACACATTAAAAACAATTCTAATGTTCTTAACCATTTTCTAAACTGTAAACATATGTAATTTTAACAACATATGTATACTGTATCATTCTGCAAAATCCCTCAATATAGGAAAAAATCTGAGATAAATAATTTAGATTAATATTTTTTGAAAATCCATGAAACAGTGAGTCCATGACAGTCAAACTGCAAAATAGCAAGCAAATACTGTGGTTCCATGTGGAACATCCGAAGTGATCTGTGGCAAATTGTGAGCCCCATGTGGCTCTACTTCTGCAGCACTGCTTCTGGTTGTAGCTTCCATGACTTTTCTTTTGGGCTGGCTTTGCTCCCTCTTGGTAGCTTTCCTCAGATGATCCACACTTCTGGCTTTCCCCAGCTTCTGGGGTTTCCACTGCACAATAAACATTACACAATGACCTCCTAGGGGCACACTACTTGGCCTCCCAGGCCTTCTAGAATCTAGGTGGATGCCTTCTTAACCTCAGAACTCTTACATTCTGCATACACCTAAAACCAACATCACCTGGAAAATGCCAAGGTCTGCTGCTAGGTGGAGCAGTTGCCAGGCTTTCTTCTCTCCTGGCTGTAGGAGTTGAATACCTGGATCATTGAGCATTCTGAACCTGATTTTGTGGAACAAATTCTCCATGATGATGCCATTCTGGAGCCTGGTGTGGCTGCCACCTCCATTCTAGAACATGGGGCTCTGTGACTTTCTCCTCAAAGCAAACTCTTTCACTTTTGCAGTTGAGGCTGCAAAGGGTAAAGACTTGCTGCTTCTTGTGATGCCCTCAAGCTATCTTTTCTATTCCTATTCTCTTGTTTCTTCCTGGCAATGGAGATCTCAGCTTTATCCTTGTAGCCCACAGCTTTATTGGTACTTCCTTTCTAGCTAAACTCACATTTTTAATCATCCTGCTGGGTTCTTTGCTATTCATTACCAACATAAATCTGACTAATAGCTGTGACACTGCCTCAAGTGTTCCAGCATTTCTCTTGTAGGTAACATCTCCAAACCTTTCCTAACTCTTCCTATAAGCTATCCCCAAAGGCTCTTGAAGTACATGGTCAAGATTAGCCACAGCAACAACCCCACTCCTAGGTATAAAATTCTGTCTCTGTTACTTTTTCCTCATTGCGGGGACAAAATACCCAACACCCAGAATTAAGTGTGGGAAAATTTAATTAGTTGGTTCCAAGGCAGAGAGGCACATGGCAGAGGGCAGTCATTCATGGTGGTGGAAAGTAGCAAAGAGCCAAAGGGGAAGCAGCAGCTGTGGCTGCTAGCAAGCCTCTCTCGCCTACATTTGTATGCAGATTGTCTGCCCTAGGGCAGGTATAACACTCACATCCACAATCCAAGCTTGGATCAAGAATTAATCACCAACTCTAGAAGCCACTTCATGACTACATGAGGCTTTGGGGTGACAACTAGACACAAACCATAATAAATACCAAACTTTGTAGTTGAGAAAAGTGTATACTCAGTATGTTTTAAAACACAAAAAGTAGTATTTTTCTCTCTTCAACACTTATAATTTTAAAACGGTTTTCCTGAGTGTTCCTACTTTTCTAACCAATGATATATTAAACTGGAATTTGAATATGTGAAGAAGAAAATACAAGAGGTCATAGGTCCTCAAAGTATTTCCCCAATTTTGTCCTGTTTTATGCTTGCCTACCCCTACTCGAAGTTGAAGTTATCCCTTTGTCTCTGATTTGGAAGTTCCCTGAAAGCTGAATATAAAAGTAACTACCATGTATTGAAGAAGCAATAGTATCTTAATGAAAGTTACCTTATGCAATACTATATGACACACTTTTAATTTTCTTAGCATCTACCTATGTAATGCTACTTCCTATTTTATGCATCCCTCTTGGTGAAGCCAAGAAAACTTTCAAGCTAAGAAACTTGTGGAGTTTGTTCAGCACTGATAGAAGAAAAAGAAAAAGAAAAAAAAGAGAAAGGAAGAAAAAAGCCCCTCAATTCAGTTTGAATCCCTACAAAGCTCCAATAGCATTCATCATTATTTTTATAAAATAAAAAAATTTATGTTTAGGGTTGGGGAGATAGCTCAGTAGCCTTCTCAGCACCTGTCTGGCAAGTCTGATCCTTGGTACTGCATGCCTTGCCATCCCCAGAACACTGGGCATGCCATACCTACCCCAGAACCAGATGTGGTGGCACAGACCTATAATCCCAGCACTGGGGAGGTTGAGAAAGGAGGATCACTACAAGTCCAAACTGCGTAATGAGACCCTGTACAAATAAACAAATAAATATTAAAGAACATATGTTTAAAATTATCAGTTGGAAATGCAGAGGTGCACACGCGTGTGCGTGTGTGTGTGTGCACAAGTGTGTTATGAGCTACATTCTCATACCACAATGCACCTTGAACTACATTCTCAATTCTCTATTTTTATTTTTGAGACAGGGTCTTGCTAAGCATTAAGTTGCTTAGGCTAGGCTCAATGTATGATCTTCCTCTTTCAGTCTCCCAGGGTACTAAAATTTTAAGTGTGTGCACAAAGGCATTTAAATAATAATGGAACTTTTTTCCAATAGAGATAACATTTCTTTTGTCTTGTAGATGTTGTTAAAGCGGGAAACAAGGAATATGCAACGTGCCATGAAAGAACTAGGTAGGTATCTTTCTTTTTTTTTTTTTTCCAGAACTGGGGATTGAACTCAGGCCTTTGTGCTTGCCAAGCAAGTGCTTATTCTACTGAACTATCTCCCCAGCCCCTAGGTAGGTATCTTTCAACCTAAATATTTAGCATTATTATTTTTTATCATCATAACTGTAGAAAAACTGTGGTTTTAGAGTTAAACTATCTAAAAGAAAGCCTATTCACTTATAAGAATAAAGTAGATAATATCAAAAAATATAACCATGTTTTCAAGTATAGATGGGTATAATGTAACAGTACCTTTCCATATTTACTTTTCTGCCAAATAGAACAATGCAAACACTTAAATTTCTTAACTTATCTTTATTTCCATGTCAAAATTATGCATGAAATTTTATAGCCTTATAACTGTTTTCTTCCAAATCAGAAATACTTGTATCTTCCTGATATCACAAGGAAAGAAGTTATTGTTTCCCTCCACTAGCCATGCAGCTTCCGTCCAAGGACTTAGGCCATATAATGAGTTAAAATTAGAATAGATCTCCATGAGGACAACAGGGAACCTCGACATCCAGATATGGCAACAACCTATTCTCTGAGTCATACCAGGTCACACTCCTGGTGAAGGACAAATTCTGGCAGTGAGCACACACCCTGACCATGTAATAACGCTCATGTGTGAGGAAGAGGAAGAGATCTGATGCCTGAGATGGAGTGGAGCAAAAGTACATACAGCAAACTTGAAAATAATGGCTGGCTTGACAATCAGTATGGCAAATCCAGGACAGAGAAATCAGGATTGAGGAAATGTCCAAATATATAATTAAAATTTAATGCGTATCCAGAATCCAAATGAGATTAGCAGAAAAGCACAGAGGGATAAGCCATCAAGATACAGCCAGGTTGGGTGAATAATGACCCAGGATGAGTGAAAGGATTTATTCAAAAGCCAGATTTGAGTGCACAGCCTATAGTCAGAAGTCCTGGAAAGTGGATCATTAACAGCAGAACTAGAGCCCAAGAAGGTTCCCAGTGTTCAGTTTAGGTGGATCAATATACCTGCTATCCTTACAACTTAAGAATCAAGGCTTTTTTTCCTCTTCCCAAAGATTAGCATGAGTGTGAGTGCTGCCAATAAAATGACTGAGCTCTGGCTTTACCAGAAAATAACTACTGATTGTCACGGGACTTGCAAGGAGAGAAATATTTATTTGTGTTGAAAATTGTACTCCATGAGTTAATGAGACTCATTAGTTTATCATCTATATTAAACATTTTAAAAGACACATTTATTTCACCTAAAAATGTATTGGAATTTTTTTAGGCTACTTAGAGTATGATCACCCGGAAATAGGTGTCACTATGAAGACAAAGGAGGAGATCAATGTCTTGCTCAATATGGCTAAAGAAATTCTCAAGAGTTTTGGAACCAAAGGAATTATTCATGAAAATGAAAGTGCTGAAATTAGTAAGGTAAGGGATTTTCAGAAGAAATATGTTGACTTAGTCAACATATAGTTATTCATAATCGTTCATAGTCGTGAAGACTATTCTTTTACATTTTATTTTATTCTGAGCAGTGAAATTCAAAACACATAAACCACAGCTTTAGATATACCACTGAACCAAATTTCTCTTGTTTTGTTTAAAATTAATTTTATTAGTATACTTTTGATATACACAATGATTGCATTCATTATAGGGAATTTATACCTGTACATAATATATCTCAGTTCTCCTTTATCATACCCACTTCCCTGCCTCACCCTCTAGCCTTTAGGGTTAGGGTGAGGGTTAGGGTTAAGGTTGTGACGGCCCTGGTCCACACACCCAACCAGAGTGGGAAAAGGTTTTTTTTGTTTTTTACTCCACAGACTCACCAGTATTTGTTATTAATTGATTTCTTAATGATAGCTGTTTCGTCTGTAGTGAGATGGAATCTCAGTGTTTTAGTTTGCTTCTGTTGAATGACCAGTGATGTTGAACATTTTTCATATATTCATTTGCTGTTTGTACTTCTTTATCTGAGAAGTGTCTCTTCATTTCAAATATCCATTTTGGATTGCTAACAATTTTAAAACCCTTGGTCATTGTCACACACTGCTCACTTTTAATTTTACATCTCATTATACAAAGGTACAAGCATATTTGTCAAGGAACAAGATGACACTGCATGATAGCACAGCACAGAATGTTCCCTTTAAGAAATCTCATAGTATTTGGTAAATGGTCATGCATAGAACTGACTTGAGGGTAATGTCAAATATTCCTCCTAAAACATGCAGCACATGTGTAGTAAAAAAATGGGAAATGTAACTTTAATATAAGAAAAAAAGTTACTACATATACTTTGAAACTCTGGGACACATGAAAAACAGACAATACAAAGTGCTTTAATTCTAAACTCCATAACTGAACACTATTCTGTTAGTTGTCTGAGAGTCCACAATCCTCCAGGACTGTTGGCTTCTTTAATTTCAAATATAAATGAACTTAAGTTTATCAGCCATAGTACAGTTATGACCACATGTTACATAAAATATTATCTTTTAAGAAACTGACATTAAAAAGATGGCATCGTTTTTTTGTAATGTTAATCTTTTTTAAAAAATTTATTTATTTGTGTGTGTGTGTGTGTGTGTGTGTGTGTGGCCAGCTCAGCCCACCAGGGGGCGTGGCTGGCTGGCATGTGGTGCTGGGGGATTGAACCACAGTCCCTGTGCTTTGCTAAGCTTGTTCTAAATAGGTGTTTTAGACCACTGAGCCATCTCACCAGCCCAAGATGGTATCATTAATGGAGAATAATTTCAAAAATGTACTCAGAAGGAGAAAATGTACTACTTCAAAATCTTTCAGCATGTTTTAAGATGTCATATGTTGTGAATTCATTACTTCATGTATTCTTTTTTAAACGTATTTAGTACAGGCTCTCACTGCACAGATCAGACTGACAGTGACCCTCTTGTTCTCAGCCTCCCAAGCACTGGGATTACAGCACTGCCACCACACCCAGTCTCAAGTGCTTCCCCAGCATGCCTTGGGGGCGGGCTGGCAGGGCAGGCCTGGAATCAAACCTTGGTGTCCTGCATGTCACTAAGCAGGAGCTTTTAGTCTGCTGAGCTATCTGGCAGGCCCTTGTCTTTATATATTCTAAACTTTCAGGAAACTATTTTGAAATGGTTCTTAAATTTAATAGCCTCTAAAGAAACAAGTTATTGTATTTGTGAAGTGGCTGTTTAACACATTCATTTTAACTGTTGATATCTATTAAGAGAGTTCTATATTTAACTTTATAAATATTGAAAACGTCATTTAAATGTGATCTATAAATATTTAGTGTTTTGGGCATTAAAATATGAATAATGCCAGCATACAGGCAATATTCACAAAAAGTTTCAGAGGCAAAAGATTTGGGAATGTTTGGGTGAGAAAGAAATACATCTTTTCTGAGCCCTCAATTTTATAATTAATCCTCAAAAAGATGACACACTCGGTCGCTACAATTGGGGGAAGAGTTTAGACAATATTCTAATACTTATTTTTCATTAATTTTTATTTTTAAAGAATATAAAACAGTGATAGAATAAAAACAGCATTAGAAATGGTACAATATTTCACTAAACAAAGGGATAGGTATTCAACACTGGTTGCTGAATTCATATGATGCTGTCTTCAAATTAGTTCTTCAGATTACAGGGTCTCTCTGCGCAGATCAGACTCATAGTGATCCTCTTGTTTTCAGCCTCCCAAGTACTGGGATTTTAGGTATAAACACATAAAATTCATTTAAAGAAGAAAAAGCAAAACAAAACAATAACAAACAAGTGAGAAAAAAATCAAGAGAAAGAAAAAAATCAGAGTAAAAAAAAAAAATTTAAGCATTAACTGCTAATTTAGAAAGACCAGCAGAAATCGACAATACAATTATCCAAATTATTCTGCATATATACCTAAATGTATCTTTTCCTTTCTTTCATTTGTCCTTTTCCTCATCCTAGTTTTCTTGTTTTCATTGAACAATTTATTAACCTTTCACTGTATCTGTTGCACATTTTAGATTTTCATAAGTCTTTCAGGTTTTCACACTAGTGGGATAATACTGTTTGTACAAGTTTATCTGATTTATTTCACTTACTAATATAGTCTCGAGCTGTATCCATTTATCTACAAAAGCCTCAAATTTATCTATTTTTAAAGCAGAATATAACTCTATTGTGTAATAGCACCATATGTTTTTAATCTATTCCTTAGTTGATGGTCATTTGGGTTGTTTCCAAGACTTAGCTACAACAAATTGTGATGCTACAAACATGGGTGCACATATATTGCTGTGATATGATTATTTCAGTTCTTTTGGAAAAATACCTAGGAGAAAAATAGCTGGCTTGAATGGGACCTCTAATCCTAGCTTTTTGAGGAATTTCTATAATGATTTCCATAATGATTGTACCAGCCTGCACTCCCACCAACAGTGAAAAAGGGTTCCTTTCTCCCCACAGCTTCTCCAGCACTTGTTATTGGTTGTCTTCTTGGTGATGACCATTCTTTTTGGCATAAGATGTTATCTCAAAGGCTGGCTAGATAGCTCAGTGGACTAAAGTGCCTGCTTAGGCAGACCCAGGGAATGGATTTGATCCCTGGCACGCTGTGCCAGCCCTGCTCCCAGGGCACACTGAGACAGCAATTGAGACTGTGCGTGGTGGTGCACACTTGTAATCCCAGCACTTGGTAGGTTAAAAACAGGAGGATCACTATGAGTCCAATCTGTGTAGTGATACCCTGAAGACCCCATACTAAATACATTTTTTAAAAATGTTATCTCAGCATTGTTTTCATTTGTATCTCTTGAATGATCAATGATGTTGAACATTTTTTCATATCTTTATTTGCCATTTGTATCTCTTCATTTGTGAAGTGGATATTCATCTCAGATGCCTGTTTTTCAATTAGGTCTTTGAATCTTGGAGGCCTGATTTTTAAAAATTCTTTTTATGTTCTAGAAAGGAATCCTACAGCTTGGAACATAACATTTGTAATACAGATTGCACATGAAGTCATGATTGCACTAATTCCTAAAGAGATTCCACAAACCTATGAAAAGGGGTAAAGAATGCTTCAGAAAGTGAGGAAAAGATCTAAAACAGATATATATGTAAAAGAAAAGTGTCAGTGAATGTTTGAAATGATATTTGAATTCTCTAAAAACCATGGAATTCAAATTGCAGTATTTTCTTTAAGAAATAGAAACTAATATGATATTTGCATATGGGGGTCTGATTTATTCATTTACAAATAAAGTCCCTAGTTGCATCCATTTTTCTGCAAGAGCCTCAAATTCACTAGTGTGAGAACCTGAGAGAGTAAATAAAATCTGAAAGGTACAATAGATATCATGAAAGGCAAAGAATTTGTTCAATGGGAAGAAAAACCTGGGATGAGGAAATGGACAAAAAGAACAAGGGACAAAAATATATTTACATATATGCAGAATAATTTAGATAATTGTACTGCCAATTTCTGCTGATCTTTTGAAATGTGCAGTTAATGCTTAAATTTTTTTAAAATTTCTTATGATTTGTTGTTGTTTTATCCAATTTTGCATGTTTATATCTGGTAAACTAAAAAACTAATTTGAAGATAGTATCATGCAATACAGTAACCATTGTTGAATTCCTAGTGCTGGGAGCCTACCAGTTAGTTCAGTTGTATAAGCACCTGCTCTTGCAAATGCAGTCAGGTGCAGGATACTGCTGCTGGATCCCCACCTCCACCTGTGTTACCATACCTGCCCTTAGGCAGCCTGAGGCAGGAAAAAAAAAAATCATTGAGTTCCTAGTGCTTAGTTTAGTGAAGTTTTGTATAGTTTATATTGCTTTTGTAAAACTATTTTGAATTCTTAGAAAAAATAGAAACTATGAAATTAATTTCTCTTCTTTGCCCATTGAATCAACAATAATGAAAAAGCTCTCAATGTTGACTTCTAATCAAGCTATGAGAAAATCAAGTTAAATATGGTAGAGTAAAACTGTAAATCAAAATGGTCATTCTAAGGGTCGACCAAATAGCTCAGCAGATTGAAGTGCCTAA
>NW_004524583.1:906377-918797 GCF_000260255.1 Octodon degus
TATTGTATTTATTATTGTATTTTAGGGAAGGTTCTACAGGGTGTTCAGGGTCTCACTACTTTAATCACTGAGCTATTTGCCCAGCCCTCAAATATCATTTGTATAAGAAGTGAATTGATTTTTGAAAGAATATATTGGCTGCTACATGGTATATCAAGCCCTGCATTTGCCATGATTTTCCTGGGGTGCCCAGTGTGGCTCGCACTTGTGTAGGTTGTTCGTTACCACACAGTGCCTGTGAGTCCCATGTAAATAAAGAAATACATTTAGTGTTAGTCTAATGTTTAATTTCTAGTTTAACAGAGTTTAGTCTGTTGTGAAGTCTGAGAAAATGGAGCCCTTCCTTGAATAAAAACATAAAACACTAAAGAGAAATTTTCAAAAAACATAGGAAAACAATCCACAAAGCTGTATAAAGAAAGCATGAAAAACAAGGGCAAATCTTACTTCCTTAATCCTTAAAGCACCCGTGTAACTTGGGCATGAATGTTATTGTCCCTGTTTTTATGAGGGAAAACGAAGGCATGGCTGTCCCTAAGTTTGACATCTCAGAAGGCAGAGATAGTTTTGTGACTTAGGCATGCTAACTCCCAGCCCATGTTGTTACACTTTTTTTTTTCCTGTTCACATTTATTGGGACCAGAAAGGCTCAAACAGTCATTTTTTACCTAAAGGACAGGAAAAATATAATACAATATCAGTATCTTAAGTAAATAACAAAACACCATGCATCATGAATCAACATGAGATGTAAATCTCAGAGATAGCAATTCTGACAGCCTTATAAAATGTCTTTCATCTAAGGCATTTCTGAAATAGTCCTTAAAGCTACACATATTTACACAATTCCATACCCATAAAGGCATCTATTCATGAACAAAAGAAAAGTCCTTCAGAAGCACTGCATACAGAAAGCTAAAGAAATACATACATACATCCTGAATTAACTTTTGAAGAGAAAATTTAGGTTCTGAGAAACAGTAATTTACATTCAAATTAACATGTAATTTTTTCAAATCTGGATCGATAACATTTTCGTGATGCAGACCACAAGAAAAATCACACTGTGAATTATTTGTTTGTCAAAGGCCACTTTCAAAGTACAGATTTCAAGTCTAAAGCAAAGATCCATGGCATGAACAAATAAAATGCCTAAGTTTCTAACATCTGCTTCCACTTGGGTTTCCTCCTCACTTCCCTACCTATTACCAGGAGAATGACTTCTAGAAAAGGCAGCGGCTAGATTTGTACCATTTTATCTGACCATGGCTGGTTGGTGGGTTTTTAACCCCAGATTACAGTTTAGCCAATGTAAAAAAATCTATTTCAAATAGACTCTACCACTCTAAGGTCAAAAAGATTGTGTCACAACACCCAGCCTTATGGAGACACACACTCATTCTAAAATAGAAAGCGGATCCCTAAGGAAAGTAAAGGATAAAGGGAAGAAGCAAAGTTAGAGCCTGGGTGTGGTGGGCGTGCACCTGTAATCCCAGAGCTGGGGAGGCTGAAAACAGGAGTTGGAGCTGTTTAGTGAGGTCCTGCACAAGGAAGGAAGGAAGGAAGGAAGGAAGGAAGGAAGGAAGGAAGGAAGGAAGGAAGGAAGGAAGGAAGGAAGGAAGGAAGGAGGAAGGTTAAACTCTGTGTCTGTCGCTGGCCAGGTATCTAAAATGAAAATATGAACTCTGACCTTAAAGTTGTCGAATCTCTCCTTTGTAAAGGCATTCTCTAGTTTGGCTTGCATCACCCCCTTTGATGCACCAGAAATATGCTTGGGTTCAGCCTGCCCGTCTGTTCCTGTCAGTTCTGACAACTCAACATACATTGTTATTTAAAGTAGAAATCATCATTTTTCAGGCATTTTACATTAAAAAAAAATCTCCTTACTTAAAATCATGTTGACAGGGGCCTGGGAGATAGCTCAATAGAGTAAACGCTTGCCTGGCAAGTGCAAGGGCCTAAATTCAATCCCCGGTTCCGCAAAAACAAATAAAATAAAATCATGTTGACAAATATTTCTTACTCCCTTGCCCTCCCTTTCCCCCAAGGTAGCTAATTCTGTTATAAAATCTCTGTGAGATAACAATCTTTTTAGCTTTGCCGAGGAAATAGCACAGACACTTCCTCTGCTTTTACCCAAATTCTTGAACTCTTCCTCTGAGATCACAGAACTTCACTGACTCAAAATCTGCCTCCATTTCAAGAGCCTTTGTGGAGCCACGCTCAAGAGTTTACTAATGGAAGAGTGCGTTCCCATTGCCTCCCCTGACATCCTTGGTACAGAAATTCAATTTCAGGGCGGGCCAGACAGCTCAGCGGACTAAAGCATTTGTTTAGGCAGGCACAGAGACCAGGGTTCCATCCCCAACGCACCATGCCGGCCCCGCCCCCAGAGCGCACTGAGACAGCAACTGAGACTGGGTGTGGTGTCATGCACCAGTAATCCCATTGCTTGAGAGGCTGAAAACAGGAGGATCACTACGAGTCCAATCTGTGCAGTGAAAGGGCCAGCCTGATAGCTCAGAGAAATAAAGCGCCTGCTTAGGCAAAGTGCAATGGCTGGTGTTACCTGTCATGCCCTACCCGCGGGGCGTGCTGAGACAGCGATTCAGACTGGACGTGATGGCACATGTCTGTAATCTCAGCATTTGGGAGGCTGAAAACAGGAAAATCACTATGAGTTCGATCTACATAATGAGACCCTATAGACCCTATCCTAAATACTTGTCTCACACTGTACACAAAAAGTCAATTCCAAATATAGATAGATAGATAGATAGATAGATAGATAGATAGATAGAGATATAGATATAAAGATATATATCTATCTATCTTTATCTATCTATCTATCTCTCTCTCTATATATATATAATCTAAATGACAACATAATTTTCATAATACTGGCATGGGCAATGATTTCTTAAATAAAACAAAAGGTAGCATTAAAAATGATACTTTATTTAAAAATTAAGATAATCCTGGATAGCTCAGCGGATTAAAGTGCCTGCTTAGGCAAGTGCTAGGGGACGGAGTTTCGATCTCCATGCCATGCCAGCCCTGTCCCTGGGGGTGTGCTGAGTTGGTGAATGAGACTGGGCATAGTGGTGTGGGCCTGTAATCCCAGTCCTTTGGAGGTTGAAAACAGGAGAATTACGAGTCCTAGCTACGTAGTGAGCCTCTGTAGACCCTGTACTAAAATACATACATATATACATAAAGTAAATAAAAATTAAGATGATGAAAAGACAATATACAAAAAAGCTGAGGATATTTTCAAGATGACTATATCCAAGGAAGATTCATATTCAGAATTTAAAAAAAAACTTAAAAATCAATAAAAACAAGACAAAAATTCTATTTTTCAAAAAATGGGCAAAAGACATGGAAAGGAACCTCACAACCATGGAATCTGATGGCCACTAAACATAAAGATGTCAAAAATTATCATCATAAGTCTAATGCAAATTGCAACCAGAATGAAATACTAATTCACAGCCACCAGAAGTCCTCATTTTATTTGTTGACAAGGTCAAGTGTAGAAAATGATGTGGAACTGAGACCGTAGAGCAGGAGTACAAATAAATGCAACACTTTGGAGAGCAGTTTGGCAGTTATACAGACAGCTTTCCTACCACTGAGGCACGACACTTTAGGGAGAGGCTTCTAATTTGCCTTGCAGTTTCAGGAGGTTCTATCCATTGCTATCTGGATCCAAAGCAGAAACATCTTGGTGGAAGGCATGGCCAGGAAGCAGAGCAAGAAAACAATGCCACAGAGTAAGGGGCTAGAAACTTAAGGTCAAGCCTCTGTAACCCACCAAGACATGCCCAACATGGGGTTTATTGGTCCTTGGGGGGGCGTCCCCAAACAGTTAAGCCTGACACGGTAGTATCTACCTGAAGGTGATCATGTGTGCATCTTATGACCCAGCAATTATACGTGACAACCATAAAGCCAACAGAAGGGTGCACATATGAATATCAAATAAATACTCATGCTCATAGCCATATTACTTAGATCCATATGGCAATAACCCAAGTGACAATAAATAGTAATTTATATAAATTGTAAATGAGTCTCAGTAACATAATGTTGAGCAAATGAAACCAGGCACACTTGGATACATACATAGTCCTTATTTCATGCATATAAAAATCAAAAGCAGTAAAACCTACACAGTGGTGATAAAAGAGTGGCAGTTATCTTTAGGAAGTAGCGACAATTAGAAAGCAATATCTTAATGTGTGACCAGAGTAGCGACTATACAAGCGGACAGAAAAATAGTATAAGAGGGGAAAGATTAGGTGTTTCCATAGAAGAACAAAAATCACCAAAGATCAAGAATATGAAATAGAACAATAAGATTTTTAATGTTTATGAATACTTTTGGTTCCATTTTATCTTTCAAATTTGTGCTCTTAGATAATCATGACCAAGAAAAAAGAAATGCATGATTTTCAGTCTATTATCAAGCCTATTACTGTTGGAGAAATCCCATATCACATTCCATGGCTTGAGAAAAACCCAAGGTATATAGATCTCATCCAGGTAAGATATTTATTGTTTAATAGTATCATCTTCAATGTATCAACAAATACACTTTTTAATAATAAGGATTTAACTGTGATAGTCCAGTTCAACATTCCCTAATTTCTTATTATCTAAAGATAAAATCAAAATTCCTTCTAATGAACCACAAAATCCTTCCACGATCTGCCTCCTACCCGTTTTCGCCTTCATCTGCTGTTTCCCAACTGTTGTAGCCCTTTTGTATTTTATCTCTACTGAACCAAACCTGTATACTTTTCATGGTTTTCTAACTCCACTCATCTGTGAGTAATATTTTACTTTTTTATTAATTTTATTGAGAAACAAATAGCAATGAGACAGTTTCAAAACCGATTACTAGCACAGTTTCAACAATTAATACATTGCATATTGTTGTCTTCATAGTGGTTATTCATAGTGCAAGATGCAGACATGATATCCTGTCCACAAACACTATTAGTACAAAACTTTCTTCTCATTGAATTAAGAGAAAGTAGCTGTGTATCTATCCTGACTATTTTGTACAAACATATACGAAATGGTCCTTCATTTGTGTCCCCTTTTTTTGCTTAGTTTTGTCAGAGATGGGTATTCCATTGCCATTTAAATATTGTAGGTGTATGAATTGACGTACCCTCTGTTCTGCTTTGTTTAAAGTTTTGTTTTGATTTTTTTTTTCTTATTTTACCTCTAGAAGCCTCTCCATTCTTAAAGAAGTAGGCTTTGGAGTCTAACTATTTACCAAGAAACCATCTTGTGGTCCATAATAAGCCTGGAAAAGCAAAGATGCTACCACTGTGTCCAATACATACTTTTATTACAGCATTAGGTACATTACAATAGTTTTTACATTTCTATCACCTGCTATGTTTTTCCAGGTCATTTATCTTTTGAATAATCAGCCTCTATCACTTTGCATAAAGTAATACTCAATATTGAATAGTCAATAAATGTTTCTGAAAGAAACAAATAAATACATTTGACTTAATGACTCTCTTTTTCTGTATGTTTGGTGGCAAAAAAAAAACACTCATATTTTTCATCTGTTTAAAATATTTTAAAGGAGGGGCCAGCCAAATAGTTCAGTGGATTAAAGCACCTGCAAGCAAGAGCAGGGGCCGGGTCTTCCATCCCTGCCCCTGCCATGCTGGCCCCACCCCCAGAGTGTACTGAGATGGCCATTGAGACTGAGTATGGTGGCACGTGCTTGTAATCCCAGCTCATGGAAGGCTGTAAAGAGGTGGATCACTTCGAGTCAGATCTACTAGTGAGACCCTGAAAACCCTGTAGACACGTCCCTAAAAATGCAAAAAATAAAATAAAATACTTAAAATGAATATTTTATTGACTTCATTAGCTGTGAAGAGCATGAATATATGAAACATGTAAATACCATGAGATACTTACATCTGTCCCCCTTCCTCTTCACAAGGGGAAGCACTTTCCTCCTGCCACATTCTTATTCCTAGACTGCTTCTTTCCTTGTTTTTTGTATATCCTGAATCTGCAGTAAAAACTCTCCGTGAATATCGACTTTCCTCTCTTTGTTATTCATAATTACTGTCTTCTTTTGCAAGTTTATTATCAAGGGGCCAGAGAGATGGCTCAGTGGAATAAGTGCTTCCCTGGCAAGCACAAGGGCCTGAGTTCAATCCCTGGTTCCACCAAAAAAAAAAAAAAAAGTTTATTATCAGTACAATATCTTCAATCTTATTGAATATTTACTTTGCATATGTGAAACTTTAAGTACTTAAATTTTAACATCCCATACAAGTGTTAAAATAGTGTTTATAAGTTATGCTTTTGTGACTTTTTAGTCTAGGGCCAAGATTGTAACATTTGATTGCGGAAACGATATATTTCAAGAAGAGGATGAACCCACTGGAATTTATATAATTATTTCAGGGATGGTAAAGGTAAAGCAAGATGTTTATAAATGCATGTCTGATAATCTGCACCAAAAATCTTTATAAAACAGAGACTTAATAGCTTTCCCTGTGAAGACTTGCATAGTATCTTTTGTAGGACAGTGGGGAACCACCCAAATGTTGATTTTTATGGTCAGACACAATGGATAAAAATGCCCATCAACGTTTAAGCTATACTTTCTCATAGATAACAAGAATATATGAAAGGATCATCTATTTAAAGACGTTAGTTTGTAATATAAATTGTTTCCATCTTATGTTTATATGACTTTAACCATTTCAAGTAAATATAAATTGCTTGAGATAGTGACATCAGAAACATTAGCATATTTAGGAATATTTTGTCTTTAAATCATTGCTAATTTAACAAATATACTTTAAAAGGATTAATAAGTATTTTTAAAATAATATGATGTTTATGAAAGAATTTTAATTGTTGAAATCAAAATGGAAATACATAAATGATAATATAAGTATCATATGTATGTTTTTCTTTTTTTGCTCCTGAACAGCTTCAAAGAACAAAATCTGATTCGGAGGCTGACCACATTCTCTTGGAATCAGAGGAGAAATGTTACCCTATAGTTAACACAGACTATGTGCTGGGTGGGGAATCAATAGGAGAATTAAACTGCTTAACAGATGAACCAATGAAATACTCAGCCACCTGCAAAACTGTAGTGGAGGTCAGAATACATACTTTATGTCTTACTGTTGTATCTCATTCCGTGCTTAATAGCACATTTAAAACCTTTTCAGTGTTTAGGTATGTCTACACTACAGTTACACTGTATATTTTTTTAACTAGGAAAGGTAAAAGGGTAAATTTTATGGCAAAATTTTGCTCATATACTATAAAGCCCTGGGAGAAATGGTTCTGAAAGTGAATCTACCATAACAAAATAATTTAATCAGAAAAATTGGCCAAAGTTGATAGAAAGTGTTTTATTGTGGATTGAATGGCTTAAATTAGCTAACAATAGCGTAACTTGAAAAGGAGAAAAGCCAGGCTAGAATGTAGTAAAAGTAAATTTGAACAATGTGAATAGAGTTTGCCTAGATGTATCAGAGGACAATAACTTCAACAGCCCAGTAGGTCTCACTGGCTTAATTTGAAAGGAAAAAAGTGGCTCTCATTCATGAAGTCACAAAAAAAAGCAAACCTGAAGCTCTTCAAACCTCTAGACTAAACCTCTTTACAGAGAATACATGATGAGAAGCAAGTTCTATTACTCCAGAAAGAATTAGTTAAATCTAAAATGCAGAAGATTCTGCAGAGTAAGTTGATTTCTTCAAGAAGTGAATGACGGAAAAAGCGTGTGGAGAGGGAGAAATTATTAAAATTGGATTTAAAAGGGCTGGCAAGCTAGCTCAGCAGACTAAACACCTGCTTAGGCAAGCTCAGGAACCAGGATTCAATCCCCATTAACCCAGGCCATGCCGGCCCTGCCCCCAGATGCCCTGAGCTGGCCAACAGACCAGGCATGGTGGTAGACACCTGTAATGCCAGTGCTAGGGAAGCTGAATACAGGAGGATCACTATGAGTCCGAGCTGTATACTGTATACTTAAAAAATGGATTTAAGATATAAGACAACCAAATACTATCAATGTAATTTGAACAATTAATTATATGAAGACTTATTTAAGACGATATGGGAAACAATATTAACAGAATATTCGGTAATATTTTAAATTTTGTTAGGAATGATAAATACATATGTTTATCACTTTAAAAATCTCTGTCTTAAGTGATATCTATTAAAATATTTCACAAGTAAAATTATATGATACTTAAACCTTGAATAAAAATGCTAACCTTCATCTTTAAGCTATGAGGAAGTTGCTGGGAGCACATTAACTCAGCTACCATAAACAACCATAAAACTTGACAAAATGTAGGAGACAAATATATTTATCCTTTGAGTTAATGCCTGAATATTCTAAAATAAAAGAAACTCACAAAATAAATCCTCTATAGACCTGAGCTGCTTGGCACTGGCTCCCAAACTGAATGCAGGAAGAATTCAGAATACAGAAGAAGGTTATCCTGCTGAGATGAGAATGGATTGATCTCAAGTCAAAGAAATTAAAATGGGTGAAATCTTCCAAAAATGAGTAGGAGAAAGAGCTGCACAGGGACAGGTTAAAGGGTGCGTTTGTTGGCAGATGTAATACATATGCACAAAATGAAACAGAACTAGATTCACCAGGTGCCCCTCCCTCCCATTCCACATAGTTCTCAGACAGAGAACTATCTAAAATATATAAAGTATACAATTAGACTCCCCCAAATTAGAGATCCAATAAAAACATGGACAGCTGAGAGAAGCACTTATTCTAAGAAGTAAAAAATGGCCAATAACTAAATGAAAAAGTACTCAAGATTGCCAGCCATTAGAAAAACACAAATTAAAACAATACTGAGATTTAATCTTACTCCAGAACAAATAGCTACTATCAAAAAATCAAATTATATCTGGGTGTGGTGGTGCATACACCTGTAATCCCAGCACTGGGGAGGCTGAGACAGGGGATCACTACAAGTCCAGGCTGCACATTGAGACCCTATATTAAAACAACAACAACAACAAAAATAACACCAAACCAAAAAAGGGAAAAGTCAAAAATCCTTCTAAGAGCCAGGTGTGGTGGTACACACATGTAATCCTTGCATTTGGGAGACTAAGGCAACAAAATGGCTGTAAGATCAAGTCTAGCCTAGGCTACATAGTGAATTCAAGGTTATCCTGAAGTACAAGACAAAACCTTGTTACACAAAAGAAAACTTCAAAAAAGGAAATCTTCAAGACACTGTCAGAAAATTAAAGGAAGTAATGAACAAATTCAGCAAAAGTACACGATACAAAGCCACCATGCAAAAGAACTAGAAGCGCTGCTGTGTACTAATAGTGAATTATATAAACTAGAAAACAACAAAGCAATTTCATTCGGAATAGGTACAAAATATGAATATTGAATAGAATACAGTAAATAGAATGACTTCCCATGTTCATGGATTGGAAAAATCAATATAAATATGTCCATACTACCTAGCGATCTATGGATACTGGGAGAAAGGGATTTCTTTAATAAATGGTGCTCAGAAAACTGTTCATGCACAAGCTTGAGAATAAGACTTCGATCCCTAACTCTCATCCTATAAAAATTCAACTCATAAATGGATTAAGGATTTTTTTATTACAGATTTAAATGTAGTTTTACACCTAAACCTATGAGACTATTGAGAAAAAAAACCTAGGGGAATGCTTCAGAATACCAAAATGAGGAGAGAATATTTGGATAAGACCTAAAAAATATAAGAAAAGAAAAAAACTAGACAAATGGGATCATGTTCATGGAGCAAAGAAAATAATCAATGAAGTAAAGAGACAATCTACAGCATGGGAGAAAACACTTGTAACTATATATCTGAAAAGGGATTAATACTCAAAACATATAAAACAATGCTGAGACTCCATCTCACCCCAGAAAGAATGGCTTTCATCAAGAAGTCAAACAATAACTAATGCTGGAGAGGCTGTGGGAGAAAAGGAACCCTTCTCCACTGTTGGTGGTAGTGCAGACTGGTACAACCACTCTGGAAATCAGTGTGAGAATTCCTCAAAAGGCTAGCATTGAAGAACCCATTCAAGCCCGCTATTTGCCTGCTGGGTATTTTTCCAAAAGAACCCAAAACATCATACCATAGCAATGTATGTGCACTCATGTTTATAACATTGCAATTTGTCCTAACTATATCTTGGAAACAATCCTAATGCCCATAAAATGAGGAATGGATAAAAAGATGTGGTATTTTTATAGAATGGAGTATTACTCAGCTATTAAAAAGATAAATTAAAGCCTTTTATAAGGAAATGGATGCAACTAGAGTCTGTATTTGTAAATGAAATAAATCTTTTAGGTTGTCACACTGAGACAATACAATGTTTGCACATGTGAGTCTGATTTAATTCACTTAAGAGTATATTCTCTAGTTGCATCTAGTTATCAACAAAAGACTCAAATTTGTCATGTTTTGTAAGCTTAATAATGCTCCACTGCATAAAAACACCACAGCTTGTTTATCCATTCTTCAGCTGGTGAGCATCTGGGTTGTTTCCAGGATTTAACTATGAAAAATTGTGCTGCTATAAACATGGGTGCACATATATTGCTGTGACATGAAGTTTTTATCTGAATGGTACAATACATTCTGGGAAAAGGGAATGAACTTACTCAAAAGGAAAGTATTACTGAGTTGAAGAGAAGGACTGGAGAGGGAGTGGAGGAAAGAGATATATCTACACATGTAAGCACAGGATAGTTTTGGACAACTGTACTGTGCATTTCTGCTGGCCTATGGAAAGAAGCAGTTAAGGCTTTAATTTGTTTCATCTCCTGTCTTCAATTGTTTGTACTTTTTCTCTTCTTAATTTCTTACATATTTATTTTTTTCTTCTTTCTTGCTCCAATTTTACAGGCATATATCTGGTAATAAGCATAACTGGTTGAAAGACAACACTATGTAGAACAACAAATATTGTGAAATTTGTATCGCTTTAAGTGAAATTCTGTATCACTTGTAATTTTTTCTATTTTAATTCTAATTTATACTCTCTTTAAAATAAATTTTTAAAAGTAAGTGAAGCAGAGCTGGGGAGATGTCTCAGTGGAATAAGAGCTTCCCTGGCAAGTGCAAGGGCCTGAGTTCAATATCTGGTTCTGCAAAAAAAAAGATAAGATAAAATAAAATAAAATAATTAAGTAAAAGTAAGTGAAACAAATCAAACCTGTATGTGCAAACATTGTATTGTCTCACTAGTGTGAGAACCTGAAAGAATAAATAAAACCTAAAAGGCACAATAAATACTGTGAAGGGGAAAGAATCTGTTTAATGGGAAGGAAAAACTGTGATGAGGAAAAGGACAAAAAAATTCAAAGGAAAGAGATATAAAGTATATATGCAGGATGGTTTGGATAATTGTACTGATGATTTCTGCTGGTCTGTTGAAAGGAGAAGTTAATGCTTAAATTTAAAATTTTTTTTTCCTCTTTCTGATTTCTTGTAACTTTTTTCCCACTAACTTCAAGTGTATATCTGGTAATGTAAACAACTATTTTGAAGTTAACATCATGCAATACAACAACCATTGGCTATTACCTATTACTGTGTTTAATGAAATTTTGCATCATTTTTAATATGCTTTTTTTACCACTTTGTATACTTTAAAAAACAAAAAAATTAAAAATATATAAGCAACTCCATTCTCAGTATGAAATAATCTGAGTTTTAAATGGACAATAGACCTAAGTAGCCCTTTCTCCAAAGAAGATGTGCAAATGGCTGGCATTATGTATATGAAAAGGTGCTCAACATTGTTAAGCACCATGGAAATTAAAATCAAAACTACAATAGAGTATCACCTAACTGTGTTAGAATGGCTATTATCAAGAATATAAAAGATATCACATGCTGGTGAAGATGTTAGAAAAGGGAACTCTGGCACAATGTTTGTTGGAATATGAGCTAATAGAGCCATATATACAATAGTATGGAAGCTCTACAATTTAAAAGTAGAATCGCCATATAATCCAGCCATCCCACCACTGATTAATATGCAAAGGAAATAAAATCAGTATGTCGATAAAAATCTACACTCTCATGCTTCTTGCAGCACTATTTACAGGCTAAGCTATAGACACAACATAAGTGTCCATCAGCTGATGAATGATTGAAGAAAAAGTATTTTATAATGGAATATTATTCAACATAAAAAGAATAAAATTCACTTCCAAAACAATATGAGTTTGGAGGGCATTCTACTAAATTAAATAAATTAGACACAGAAAGAAAAATACTGAGGCCAGGGAGATGGCTCAGTGGAATAAATACTTAACTGGCAAGCACAAGGGCCTGAGTTCAATTCCCAGTTCTGCCAAAA
>NW_004524583.1:919026-924214 GCF_000260255.1 Octodon degus
GCACTTATTCCACTGAGCCATCTCCCCAGCCCATTTTTTTGTTTTTTGAGATACAAGTTTTAGTCACCTATTTAGAGACAAGGTTTAGTAATCAGTGGCACTACTTTATAACCACAGTTGTTAATAAAGCACTTAAAATTACTAAAACAATAGATTCCTTAATGTACGTATAGATGAAAACATCACTTTGTACTCTATACTATACACAATTATTGCATATAAATTTAAAATAAATGAATAAAAAGTGCACATGTATAAAGTATGGATATGTTATTTGACAATTTTATAATAGCACATATATATATATAATATTTGTATGTGTAATTTTTAAAAGAACACTAAACAGTCATTAGATCATGTGGCCTTTACATGATCTAGCATATCATAAGATTATAAATAAGTATGAGTATTTTATAGATTTCTAGGCCATAGGGTAAAATTTGCATATTTTTAATTCTTCACTTTGATGTTATTAAAATGAGGAAAACCTTATTTCCTAAACCACAGATGACAGAATGAAATGTTAAGTGCATCTGTTCTTTTTTTCCAGACTTACTTTATTCCCAAAAGTGTTTTGTATGAAGCTTTTGAAAAATACTATCCTGTCATTGAGCATAAGATGTGGCTAAAAATTGGACGTGGTGTTGCTGCTAGGAAAATCAGGGAACATTTATCTTTTGAGGTAAGATATGTTTTTATAAACATCCTGCTCACTAAATAAAACTGGACGACCATACTCTCAGAAACAGACTACAGCCAGAGATTAGAGATGGCAGAGTACAAGTCAGCAGTAAATCACTTCCTTTATAGGGTCTGGAATGAGACTCTGGAAAACCATTATTTAATGAGAACAAAGAGAAGAGCTCTGGGAATCAAGACAACCCCAACAGGAAAGCTAAAAAGAGAACTAGAAGGCAACACTGAGAAAAAAAATAAAGCAGTCTGGGGTACTAACTCTGGCTCCTGGGTTACAGAGGAGAAACTGACTCTGCAAAAGCAATGTAAGCCCAAAACAAGATAAGGGGATCAGAAGCCCCAGAATAGACCAGCAGTGCTAGTCCCATGAGAAAACAGTTACATAAGTTGAAAATACAGTGTTGGATTTTGCTCTATAAAGTGATTCCCTCAGCTAGCAGGCTAGCTTTGGAAAATAAATGTGTCATATTTGATGTACATATACTTACTAGAATAGTAAGGAGCCATTCTGAGAGATGCTTATTATTTATTGGTGAACTATTCCCGAAAAAAGAAGTCAAAGAACAGCCACACTTCAGAGACTCCAGAGTCAACCAACAATAGTGACTGGGTGGCAAATGGACACAAGACAGTTGTGGTGAGGAGGCTAGTCACAGAACCCCAGGGAAGATTAAGCAAGGAGGGCCTCAGGTCGTAGAGAACAGAGTGATTGGTAGCACTGCTTTCTCTGGTAAGGAGCCAGGTCCATCGTGGGTGGGATTCTGAGAGCTCTAGGACTAAAAGCTTTGGGATTTGGCCCATGGGAGTGTATGCTCTCCTTGCTTTTTCTTTCAATCACAAAACCCAGTGGTGTAACTGCTACACACCAACATGGTGAGAGATGCCCCTCTGTTTGCAGATTTTCCAGGTCTCTGGGTATGTAGACAAGGGGGACCCTGGAATAAGAGGAGTGCTCTCAAGCCTACAGCTGCAAAGCTGCTTGGACAGCATGATCAGGACACAGAAGGGTGCAAACAAACAGTTAACAGCCGCTAGAGTGAATACAGCCTGAGGCAGTCAACATACCATTGACTAACCACACAGTGTCCACATAGCAAGAGTCTATTTCATAGATTTGGAAAATAAAAGAGGTTTTAAGTGTGATTTGCTGTCTCTCCCTCCAATGTCTGATGATTTTCAATACTGTAGGTCCTGGAAATCACCAATCCAAACACTTGAGCCTGGGAGGATTTTTTTTTTTTTTTACTCATTTCTCTTGTTTGTCTTTTGCTATTTTTCTTCTTCGTTTATTTTTCTTTCCTTGGTTGGATGGTTCTATTTTTCTTCCTTCTCTTGTGTATTTTTTTTCACATTTCTTTTATCTAATTCTTTTTATTCTTTAAATTTACTTTGATTGGATTTTAACTTGATTTTCTGTACTCCTTTTCAATTTATCTTGTTCTATTTTTCTCAAATTTTACTAATTGCTAAATTTTGCTCTCCTATGCTCTTCACTTTTATTATCATTACTATTAACTTTTATTTATTTTTGCCCCTCATTTTATTCTATTTTATTTTTTAATTTAATTTAATTTTTTATTTTGAAAAGTAAAAACAAAAGCAAGAACAAAAATCAGAAACAAAGATAGAAGCATGGTAACGTACAAGAGTACATTTGTCACAGATTTTCAGAACAAGAATAGTTGATTAGTAATGCTTGGTATATTATCGATTTTTATTGTCAAATCTGTTGCTCAGATTAACAGATATAGTTATGTAAAATTGAACATATGATTACATATTACCACTTGTTTCCAAGAAACTTTAAATTTTTGTTCTTTCTCTCTTTTTTCTTTTTTAACCTTTTTACAATTTTACTTAAAGACAATATAGTAATAATTAATGTCACATTAGAAACACTACACATGAGTTAACACACCTATAATATTCAAATAACAGAACTTAACAAAAAAAGGGGGATACAGATGAATGGCCATTTTGTATCTGTGTATTCAAAATGCTTAAGATAGATACACAGTTACATTCTCTTAATGAATAGAGGGATTTGTTCTAATAGTGTTTGTAAATAGGATATCAAGTCCACATCTTGTACAGCAATTAACCACTAGGGAGAATGTATGCAATGTGTTAATTATTGAAACTGTCCTACCAAATAAAAAAATAAAACTCTTTCAGCCAGTTAAAAATAAATAAATAAATAAATAAATAAAGAGTTCACCTATTAAAAAAATAAAGAAACATTACACATTTAGAAGACCAAGATGGCAAGTATTTAAGCATGGTTATTGTATTACACATAGCTGTCTTTGATGTATTTGTTTAGATCACAGACATCAGCATATAAAGTTAGTCATGTGAAAATTCTACACATTGACTGTTATTTCAAAAAACTGACAGAAATTTTTAGTACAATCACATCAGCCAACCTGTATATCCTATGTATATACTTGCATGTCTTTCCCCTGTCCTTTTTCCTATCTGGTTTCTTTTCAGAAAGGAAAAGATTATAGTCACCTTTTCCTCTATTTTATTATTGCTGATTTCTTCTCTGCTATTAATAGTGAAAAAACTATTAATAGTGATAAAACTTTTGCTTTTTGCTATATGTCAATATCTGATTTATCTTTATGTCTTTGACATTACTGTGATGAGATTTCTCCTCTCTGATTTGTGCTGGGGATCAACCCCAAAAGAAAGTTGAACACTAAGACCCTCAAAACTAGAAGATATATATATCACAACAGATATGCAGTTCTCACTATAGAAACGCATGAAATACAAAGGTTCATGTGTTTTTGGACCTGGAGCACTCTGAAGAGCACTTGCCTGGAAAACCTTGACAGAAATCAAGCCCAGGCAGCCCTGTGAGCTCCCATTCTGAGTTTAAAATCACTCAGGGAGGCTACGAGGACGATGGAGGAATGGTGATCAGCGGAGAAAGAGCCTCGCAGATTATATACAAGATGCTAGAATATTAGAACTAGAGGAAAAGAAGGAGGAAAGTATGTCCCAGGAACCCTGCAAGGATGTGAAACAAGAATTGCACCAGTCAGAGAGCTCAGTAGACTAAAGCACCTGCATAGGCAGAGCCCAGTGGACAGGGTTTGATCCCCAGCATGCGGTGCCAGCCCCACCCCAGGGGTGCACTGAGACAGCAATTGAGACTGGGTGTGGTGGAGTGCATCTATAATCCCAGTGCTTGGGAGGCTAGAAACAGGAGGACCTTTATGAGTCCAATTTACTTAGTGAGACCCTGTAGACCCTGTACTAAATACATAAAAAAGAAAGAAAGAATTGAAGCCCACAGGAGAGTGAAGAGAGAGACTTCAAGCAGTAGAAGAAGGTGAAATGCAGCACTTTCTCCCAGAGCCCTGACTCCCTGCCTGGGAAGGGAAGCTCATACCTGCAGATGCACAGTGACCAGTGGCAACTCCAGAGACCACCACCGACAAACACACCAGTAGAAAAGAATGCTGGATGCAGTGAACTACAGTAGATGATAAGGTATTTTGGTTTAGATGTCCCTAAGGAGAAGTTGATTAGCTGGTAAAGATCTTGGAAGGGACCAGCTGAACTCAGAACTCAGAGCAGCTCAAGGCTGGCTATATCTGACAACTCGCAGTGTCAGGTGAAGCAGAACTGAGTTCAAGTTAAGAGCAAGTCTTAAGAGCTACAGTAACAAGAGATTGAATAAGATTGATGAAAAAAGCAAGAAATTGCACAAATGACATAAAAAAATTCATAGAAGTAATAACAGAAAACTTCCCAAGGATGGGGAAAAAATGACATACAAATAAGGCATATGACCTCCAATTAACCATGATTTAAAAAAATCTACACCAATGCATATAATAGTAGAGATTCCAGAAATTCAGTGTAAAATAGAATATCAAAAACTGTTACAGAAAATAAAGAAATAACTTATAAAGGAAAGCCTATCATAATAACAGCAGACTGCAGCACGAACCTTAAAGCTAAGGAAAGTTTGGTGTGAAGTGTTTGAAGCTCTAAAAGAAACAACCTCCAGCCAAGATATATGTACCTACAAAACTATCTTTCACAACTAATAGAGAAATAAGATACTTCTATGACAGAGAACAGCTGAATAAATTCAAGACCACCAAACCAGCACTCCAAAATATTCTGAAGGACATTCAGAAAGAGATAACAAGAACTAAAACTCCATGAACCCCAACAGAATGAATCAACCAGGCAAGACAACTAATTTAACAGAGTGGAAAGACAAAAGGAACCAAGAGGAAAATAACATGGCAAGGATAACTCAATACATATCAGTTTTCACCATTAATGTATATGGTCTCAATTCACCAATCAAAAGAAACAGACTGGCAGAATTGATCAAGAAGCAAGATCCAACAATATGCTGCATACAAGAAACATATTTAATTCAAACAGAAAGTCATAAACTAAAAGTCAAAAGATGGAAAACACTACTCCATGTGACAGGAATCCCCCAAAAAAACAAGAGTAG
>NW_004524583.1:924404-935837 GCF_000260255.1 Octodon degus
ATATATTTGATATTTGGGATCAAACTCAGGACCTTGCACTTGTCAGGCAGGCACTTATCCCACTGAGCTATCTCCCTCGCCCTGTAAAGCAAATATTAGCACACATTAAAATCAAATAGCATTAACATAATTGTAATTGAGGAACTCAGTACCCCACTGTAACAAATAGATGGATCAACCGAAAGAAAATTCAATAATTAAATACCAAAATTGTTAAACAGATTTAATGCAATACTAATCAAAATACAAATAGTGTATCTCAGAGAATTAGAGAAAACAATCTTAAAATTTATTTGGAACCAGAAGAGACCTAGAATAGCAAAAGCAATTCTGGGCAAGAAAGGCAGAGCAGAGAACATGACAATTCCTTATTTGAAATTATACTACAAAGATAATTGATTAAAAAGACAGCATGGTACTGGCAAAGAAAGCAGACCCATCTATCAATGGAACAAATTAAAAGATCCAGAAACAAATCCAAACATATTCGGCCACCTTATTGTGCACAAAGGGGCCAAGCACCTTTACTGGAAGAAAGATAGCCTCTGTAATAAATGGTGCTATAAAATTGGCTTTCCACATGCTGAAGATTGAAACTAGGTTTAGGTCTTCCACCACACTAAACTGAAATCAAGACTGAACAAAGATCTAAATATGAAAACAGAATCATTAAATCTTCTGCAAGACAGAACAGGTAGAACTCTTGAAGACATTTGTGTAGGCAAAGATTTTATGAACAAAATCCTAACTACACAGGAAATGCACAAAGAATAACTACCTGCAATTTCATGATATTAAAAAGCTGTTGCACAGCAAGAAAAACCACCAGCAGAGTGAAGAGACAAACCAGAGTTGGAAACAAATTTCACCATTGTACCTCACACAGCAGGATATCTGGAATATAAGAGCTCAAAATATCAACCCCCCAAAATGGAAAGACCCAATCCAAAAATGGGAATCTGAAATGACTACACACTTCTTTGATGAAGTAGAAATGGAAAATAAATATATGGAAAAATGCTCCAGTCACTGGTCACTTGAGAGACGCAAATTAATACAATCCTGAGATTCTATGTCTGGAAAGAATGGCTATTCTCAAAAAAATCAACCAATAACAATTGTTGCTTGGAATGTGGGGAGAAAAAGAACCCTTCTCTACTGTTAGTGGTAATGTAGATTGGTGCAACCAGCATGGAAATCAGTGTGGAGTTTCCTCAGAAGACTAAAACTAGAGGTTCTGTTTGATCCAGCTATTCCTCTTCTTGATATCTTTCTGAAAGAATTAAAAGCATCATACCATAGTGATACATTCACATCAGTGCTTATAGCAGCCAATTTGTAATAATTGATTCTTGGAAACAAATGCCTCTAAGTCAAGGAATGGATAAAAAAAGATGTGGGTTTTTTTATACAATGGAGTGCTAATCTGACTTAAAGAATAAATTTGAGGCATTTCTAAATAGCTCGACGTACTTTGAGATCATAATCTTAAGTGAAATAAATTAGGCACACAGGTTTAAATACTGCATCTTTTCTCTGCTATGAGAAACAGAAAATTGTGGTAAGGCCCAAATTGTATAATAGATATTGAGAAATAATCATAACATGTTAAAATGGGAAGGAGAAAAAGGGAGTGCAAAAGAAAGAGATAAGAAAAAGAAAATAGAAAAAACTTGAAACAAACTTTGGTAAATAAGGAAGGGAACAGGGATTAAGGAAGGAGAAGAGAATATTAAAAAAAAGGGTATATCACATACAGTAACAAATTTTCTCTTTTTTCATTTAGTAGTTTTTAGTAAGGGTCTACAGGGTCTATAGGGCCTCACTACATAGATCAGACTCGTAGTGATGCACCTGTGTTCAGCCTCCCAAAGAGCTGGGATGACAGGTGTATGTCACCACGCCCAGTCTCAATCATGTCTCAGTACCCCCCCAGGGGTGGAGCCGGCACGGCAGGCTGGGGATCAAATCTGGCTGCTGCCTCTGCCTAAGCAGGCACTTTAACCCACTGAACTATTTGGCCAGCCCTCGAATACAAATTTTCTATGAAGAATATGATCACCATGTATATCCAAATTGTACCAATAAGTTTTTTTTTAAAGGCAACATGATTTTTCCAAATATCCATAATTTGTCAGTAAAGAATTAATAGCTCAATGAACTCTGAAGACAGGTAAAAATATAAAGGAGCAGTTTAACAAAGAAATGGATAGTCTGAAGAAGTCTAAACCAAAATTCTGTAAATTAAAAGCTAAACAAGTCAAGTGAAAAGCAGAGTAGAAAGTCTTACCAATAGACAGGACCAAGCAGAAAACAGTTTCAGGGCTTGACAATAAGTTCAGGAATTATTAATCAAGACACCAATAAGGAAAAGAGTTAGAAACTGTGAACAAAACATCCAAGAACTCTGAGACACACAAACCAAACCTACAGAAATTTCTGGTAGATAAGAGGGCACTGAGGTTCTGAATAATGGTATGGAAAATCTATTTAATTGTAGAAAGCTTCCCAAACCATGGGAAAGACATAGAAATCCAGGCACAGGAAGCACTCAGAGTTCCAAATAAGCATGACCAGAAAAAAACCTCTCCACATGGTATCACAGCTAAAATGACAAGAGCATAAAATAAGAATATTGAAACCATGGGGAGAAACACCAAGTAACTTACACAGGCAAATCCATCAGGATTTGTTTCAGACCTCACTAAAGAAAGTCTTAAGGCCAGAGGAACATGGTATGGGTGTATTTCAAGCCCTGACAGAAAATAACTGCCAATCTAGATTATTATGGGCAACAAAGCCAACCTTCAAATTTGAAGGAAAAATCATAAAGGAAGGATTGTGAGGAGAACACCACAATGCCAGGAATTGGCAGAAACCTTTCTATAATAACTCTGGATTAAAATGGCTTTAATCTTTCTACTAAAACACAAAGACCAACAGACTAGATCTAGAAATAAGACCCTATATTTTGCTGCTTAACACACACACAGACACACACACACACACACACACATACACACACATATACACATCACTAGCAAAGATACACACAGACTGAAAGTAAAAGCATAGAAGTAGCTATATTTATGTCTGAACAATCTATCTTCAAAACAAAACTAATCAGCAAGAAAAAGAAGGCTACTATCTATTGTAAAGGAAGTAGTCCAAGAAGATATAAAAATTATAAATATATATGCACTGAATATTGATGAACCTAATTATATAAAACAAAAATTACTCAACATGAAAAACACATAGGCCCCAATCCATCAATAATGGGTGAACTCAGTGATCATTCAGATCCTCCCTTAAAAATCATTCAGAAAACCAGAGTTAAATTCTACCATACCTCAAATAAATTTAATAGAAGTCTACATAATATCCCATCTAATAACTACAAAGTACAAATTATTGTTTCTATTATTTTTTCACCTATCTTTATTTTTATTTTTTTCCATAGTTTTATTGAGAAACAAATAGCAATGAGACAGTTTCCAATCAAATTGGTAGGACAGTTTCAATAATTAACACATTGCATACATTCTTCCTAGTAGTTAACTGCTGTACAAGATGTGGACTTGATATCCTATTTACAAACACCATTAGAACAAATTGCTCTATTCATTAAGAGAATGTAACTATATATATCTATCCTAACCACTTTGAATACACAGATACAAAATGCACATTCATCTGTATCCCCTTTTCTTTGTTAAGTTCCGTTATTTGAATATTATTGGTGTGTAAACTCAGCAAAACATTCTAACAGAGTTCAGTAGCCCATAAGAGTATTGGGTCTTCCACTTGATTGGCAATGTCAGAAATTGTTGATCTGAGTCCCCTACAGCTCAACATAACAGCATGGCTTTACTTCTTATACTTCGTTTTTATACTTTTCTGCTGGATGGTTGTTAGCAGCTCATGAAACATTCTCTGAAATATGTTGTATTTTCAGTTCATGAGGCAAAATTTAATGAATATAAAAAACAAATAAATTTATTCTATTATGTCAGATCACAATGAGAAAAGACAAATAAAAGAAACCACAGAAACTGGAAACAATATGGATACTAAATAACTCACTTTTAAACACTCACTTGGTCATCAATAAAATCAGAAGGAAATTTTAAAATTCTAGAGTCAAATGAATATTAAATATTTCAAAATACTGGGAATAGAGTAAGGACATTTTTTAATTAATTTTTGAGAAACAAATACAATGAGACAGTTTCAAAACTGGTTAGTGGGACAGTTTCAATAATTAATACATTGCATATTGTTGTCTTCATAGTGGTTATTCATACCACAAGATACAGACATGATAGCCTGTCAAAACACTGTTAGTACAAATCTTTCTTCTCAGTGAATTAAAAGAAAGTAGCTATATATCTATCCTAACTATTTTGTATATACAGATACAAAATGATCCTTCATTTGTATCCCCTTTTTTGTTTATTTTTGTCAGAGAAGGGTATTTCATTGCCATTTAAATATTGTAGGTGCATGAATTCAGCAAAATGATCCAATATAGTCCAGTAATCCATAATAGTAGTGGGTTATCCATAGGACTGGCAATGTCAGAAGTTGTTGACTTGAGCCTTTTACAGCTCAGCATATTAATACGGCTTTACTTTTTATACCTCATTTTTATACTCTTCTGCTGGATGGTTAAGACCAAGATAAGGCAAGACCTATATAACAAGAAATGTAACTTTTGTGTCTGACAAGGTCAGTCAAATCTCCTCAGGATTTACCCTGAAATGCTGTACCACAGTTTGTAGATCCTTTGTCAGTGCCAGCCAAGTGGATGAGTCACAGCCATTGTTTGACCAACTTGCTCTCTGTGAAAGCCTGAAACAATGTTTTCTCTCCCTGTAACTCTTCTCAGGCACACTCTATATCGTCAATCACTTTCCTCTGTGGCCCATAAGGGCATTTTTAACAGGAAAGTTTATAACTACAAGTGCTTACATGAAAAAACAGAGATAACAAATAAGTAATCTAATGATGCATCTCAAGGTCTTAGGAAAAAGAAAAAAAAAACAAATGGAAAGGAGTAATTAAGATTGGAGCTGAAATTACTGATATAGAAAATAAAAGAACAATATACAGGATCAATGGAACAAGAGTTGGTTGAAAAAATAAACAAGATTGATAAACCAAACTAAGCAAAAGAAAGGTAAAACCCAAATCAGTAGTTAGAGAAGAGAAAGAGGTTATTATACAAGACATCACTGATAATCAGAGGAATATTAGTGACTACATAGAAAACTAATAAGTTAGATAATCTAGAATAAATAAAGAAATTGCTAGACATGCACAACCTATAAAAGCTTAAGCAAGAAACTACTGCATGAGATAGAAAAAGGACACTTCCAAACACATTTTATATGGTTAGCATCACCCTCATACTGAAACCAAACAAGATAAACAGAATTAAGGAAAGCAAAAGGGAGGGAGGAAGAGAGGGAAGGAGGAGGGAGAAAAGGAAAGGAAACTATGACCATACATGCAGAAATACTAAATAAAATACTTGCCAAGTGAATTCAACGCATTTTTTAAAAAAATCATACTCTATGATCAAGTGGACTTCATTGCAGGCATACAAGAGTAACTTAACATATGCAAACAAATGAAAGCAATAGGCAACATAAATAAAATTCAGGTTCAAATCATGTGATTATCTCAATTAGTACAAATAGATATCTCTGACAAAATTCAATATCCCTTCATTATAAATGCCCTGAAAGTAGACAATAAAGAATCATTCCTCAATGTAGTACAGGCCACATATGACAAACCCATAGCCAGCATCATTCTGGATGGAAAAGAACTGAAAGCTCTTCCTGTAAAATCAGAAACAAGGCAAAGTTGTTCAGTCTTACCACTCCTGTTAAATATAGTTCTTGAAATGTTAGAGCAATTATATAAGAACAAGAAAGAAAAAGGATACCAAAAAAGTCAAATCACCCTTATTTATAGATGGCATGATTGTATAATAAAAGAATTTCCGTGCTAATAATTTGGTAAAGATATAAAATCAACATTAAAAAGCAATAGCTTTTCTAGTCCTTACAAATTTACCAGATGAGAAAAAAATTAGAAAAACAATTACAATCCCAATAGCTTTTAAAATAAAATACTTATGATCAATTGAACTAAGAAGGCGAAATAAGGCTACAATGAAAATTCTAGAACACTGAAGAAGCTAAAAATGCTAGAAGGTGGCACAACTTCCCACATCTGTGAAGTAGCAGAATTCATATTGTTAAAGTGGTCATACTGGGCCGGCCAGATAGCTCAGCAGACTAAACACCTGCCTGGGCAGGCTCAGGAACTGGGGTTCAGTCCTGGGCTGGGGTGCTGGCCTCACCCCCAGGACATGCAGAGACAGTGACTGAGACTGGACTTGGTGGCACACTCCTGTAATCCCAGAGCTTAGGAGGCTGAAAACAGGAGGGTCACTACAAGTCTGATCTGTGTAGTGAGACCTGGTAGACCCCATACTAAATACATAAAAAAGCAAAGAAAAAAAAATAAGATGGTCATGCTATCAAAAGCTTCCTACATGTATAAGCCCCCTCAAAATGCCAGTGACATTCTTCAGAAAGCTAGAAAAACAATTCTAAAATTAATATGGAAACACAAAATCCCAGAATACCAAAGGAATCTTTAACAAGAGCAGGCCTAGAAGCAGCCCAATATCTAACATACAATTATACTATAAAATCATAGGAAGAGGGACCAGGGAGATGGCTCAGTAGAATAAGCACTTGCCTGGCAAGTGCAAGGGCCTGAGTTCAGTCCCCGGTTCCGCCAAAAAAAAAAAAAAAAAAAAGAAAGAAGGAAAGAAAGAAAGAAAAAAAATCATAGGAAGAAAACCAGGATGATACTGGTTCAAAAATACACACATGCACCAATGAAATACAATGGGTCACACAGAAAAGAAAGCCCTACAACTACAGCCATTTGAGTCTAGACAAGGGAGCAATAACATTGGAGAAAAGACAACCTCATTAACAAATGGTGTTGGGAAGACTGGCCATGTACACAAACAATACTGAAACTAGATCTCTATCTTTACATAAAAATCAACCAAAAATAGATCAAAGACCTCGGTATTAGACATGAAACTTCTAAAAGTTTCTGAATAGGACCCCTATGGGCAACAATAGCAAGAATCAACAAATGACAATACATCAAATTAAAAGGTTTCTTCACAGAAAGGGAACAGAAGCAGTCTGCACTGTGTGAAGAAAATCTTTACCAGCTATTCTTCTAATAGGGAATTAAAATCTAGGCTATGCAAATTGGTCAAGCAATGGTCGTGACTCATCCACATGGTTGACACTGACAAAAGATCTACAAACTGCTATACAGGGTTTCAGGGTAAGTCCTGAGGGGATTTGACTGACCTTGTCAGATACAAAAGTTACATTTCTTGTCATATAGGTCTTGCTTTATCTTGGTCTTAACCATCAAAAAGTATAAAATCAAGGTATAAAAAGTGAAGCCATATTAATATGCTGAGCTGTAAAAGGCTCAAGTCAACAACTTCTGAGCCAGTCTTGCTGATAACCCACTACTATTATAAACTACTGAACTATATTGGATTACTTTGCTGAATTCACACACGTTCAATATATGAATGGCAATGGAATACACATCTCTGACAAAAGAGGGGACATCTACAGACCATTTTGTAGTGGAAAAAATATACAACCTGTGTATACAAAATAGTATAAATATACAGCTACTTTCTCTTAGTTCAATGAGAAGGTTTTGAACTAATAGTGTTTAGACAAGATATCATGTCTGCATCTTGTACTAGGAACATCTACTACAGAGACAATATGCGATGTATTAATTATGTAACTGTACTACTAACCTGTTCTGAAACTTCTCATTGCTACTTCTTTCTCAATAAAATTATTAAAATATAAAAAATTAAAAAATAAAATCTAGGCTATGCAAAGAACTCAAAAAAACACACCAAAGCTGAAATAGCTTAATCAAGAAATGAGCAAATGAATACCTCAAATGGAGTGCAAATGATCACTAAGTATATAGTTATTCTACTGAGCCATCTCCCCAGCCCCTAAGTATATAGTTTTAAAAAATGTTCAACACTTTTAATCATTAAGAAAATGATAATCAAAACTACATTGAGATTCCATTTTAATCCAGACAAAATGGCTATTATCAAGAATACAAAAAATGTGGTTATGATGCAGGGGTCATGTAGAGGTAAACTTCTACACTGTTTTGGGAATTAAATTGGTTCAGTTACTATGAACCAAATTAATATGGAGCTTTCCCAAATGAAAACTAAAATTAGATCTACCATTTGATCCAGCTATACGACTCTTCACTATAAATGCAGAACACTTAAAGTCAGTTGCAGGGATATCTGCAAACTCACATTTATTGTGGTGCAATCATAAATACCAAGAAGGATAACCAGCCTAGATGCCTATCAATGCTTGAATGGAGGAAACGTAATGTATAAACATAATGGAACATTATTCAGCCTTAAGCAAAAATGAAATTTTATTTTCAGGAAAATGGATAGATCTAGAGGTCATCATATTCAGCAAAAAAGTCACCCAAAAACACAAATATTGCATGTTCTCCACAATAAGTGGGACCTAAAACAGAGGAGAAAAAGCAGGACAGCAATCATTGTTAGATAAGTGTAAGGAAATAAGGAGGAGGGAAGGTGCAGTGGCAAGTCATGAGGGAATGGATGTGATCCAAATGTGTTAAATGTATTGAAACTCAAACAAACAAACAAAAAAATCATGAAACTAGGGGGAGGGCAAGGCAAGAGTGGATGGATGTCAAAAATGGTTAAGCTATGTTATGTACACAGGCAATCTGCCAAGTGAAGCCTATTAGTCTGTAAATCTAGTATGCACTCATGGAAAAAATGTCAAGAAAATAAAACTTACTTATCCTTTCAGAAAAAAAAAGATCAAAAAAAAAAAAAAGAATCCATTAACAGTTGTTCTGGGGGCTTACCGGTTATCTCAGTTGTTTAAGTGCCTGCTTGGGCAAATCCAGTCAGGCTTGCAGAACCGCCCTTCCGTTCCCAGCTCCATATGCCACACCATGCCTGGACTTAAAGTAGCCTGAGACAGCCAAAAAATTTTTTTAAAAAAATCCTTGTCAACTTTTGGGCCAGCCAAATAGCTCAGAGGATTAAAGTGCCTGCAAGCAGGCGCAGGGCTTGGAGATTCGATCCCCCGGGCTTGCCGTGCTGGCTCCACCCCCCCACCCCCAGGCACGCTGAGATAGCAATTGAGACTGGACGTGGGGGAGCACGCCTGCAATCTCCGCTCTTCGGAAACTGTAAACAGGCAGATCACTATGAGTCTGATCTAGTAGTAAGACCCTGAACACCCTGTAGATCCTTCCCTAAAATACAGGGGAAAAAAATTGTTCTTAGAGAATTTCAGTTGACACTGAAAACTGCTCATAATTCAATGTAAAATTAGTACAAAGTATTAAGTTAAAGAAAAATAGACAATGGATTTATATTAAGCTTCATAAACAAATAATGAACTAAGAAATTGTGTTTTTCTTATAGGACTGGGACTATGTAATGCAATTAAAGCTTAGTAACATTTATATAAAAGACATACCAAGAATCATCAAAAGTGATATCTACGAAGAACATGTAACCTATGTTTTCCTCATACATGGATCAGTGGAAGATTGTCACCTACGGAAACTGTACCATGCACCTTTCTTAATTCCTGCAACATGCCATCAGGTAAAAAAAAAAAAAAAAAGATCCAAGTGTTTGAGTCAATCTGCTTTATGTCCAATAACGTACAGGCAACAGAAAACTTGCCGTGCTAACCAGGCTTTCCCCCTGTCTCCTCTTCCCACCTCATCTTCACACAGACCCGCATGCACACTGGTTGCCTAAGCACAAGTTGTTTACATTCAGTGCCAGAGAAATAGACCAAGCTGTACATTTTGACCACAGTGAGATTTTGGTGAAATTGTACACAGCAAAGGAGGAGCTATTTACCCATATCTTGCAGAAAGACTTTTATCAACAGTACCCTAGATAAATTCTGCCAGGCTCTGACAAATTAAATATTACTCATTTCCCTCAGGTATTTTGAAAGAGATATAAGAGGTTACATTCATTTTCATAGTTAAACTGTTAAGTGACTTCCCTTACCTGAGAACCTGAGCTATGTGCAAATAAAAATTGTACGTGTGTAAGGATGTGTGTGAACAGGTGTGATTGATGGAGATTAAGAGGTCCTTGTGAAGCCAAATCAGAAGGTACATACAATACAGCTGCATGAAGAGGGACCTAGAATCAGTTAAATTAGGCTCAAATACATTTAAATATATTTTAAAACAATATATAGCACAAATTGTGCTAGCTCTTGAAGTGACAAAGACAAATGAGATGTTCAAGTTGCCCTCAAGAGATTTCTAGACTAAGCAGAAAGAAGCAGATACATAAATATATTAATAAATGTTCACTGGAGGTACTTACAGTAGATGGAGGGTACAAGGGGAAAAAGCTAGGTGGAATATAGCTTCTCTTCCTCCACACAGCAACAAGACTTCCTCTCCCTGCACCCATCTTCTGTGACAACCATGCAGTTTGTGTTGCGTTTTAATCATCAGGAAAATCTTTAACTGTATGGCCAACCATCAGATAGAAAATGGCCAAAGACAATTATGGGAGAATTGGTTCAAACCATTTTAGCAAAGAAACATAAAATGTATACTTTCTTTGAGTGGTGAGATCTACAATTGTTTGCAAAAGACGTGTCAGTCTGCATTGTTGCTGTGCTACTGAGAATCAGGACAATAAGTTATGATCTTCCAAAGAATTCATTGTCAAGTAGATTACTTGACAAGTATTTTGTCAATGTATGTGAACTTGATTATCCTTAATTTTGAAGTTTTATGTTTTGGGTGAGCTTCTTTTGAGAGTAAGTAGAAATATCCAAGAAAAATGTCCTCATACCAACTGAGGACAGGCTTATCTACTGCAGAAGCTGTGTCATGAATTTCCCCAAGTGCTAAATAGTCATCAAATATGTAGAAACAGAGAGATGATATATGCAAAAGAAAATATCCTCAGTTTGGTGGAAGATTATCCAGTGAAACAATAATGCAACATTTTTGAGCCAGAATTTTTATGACTTTATTTATTTCCTGTTCACATTTCTCTTTCCTGTTTTACTTCCATTCTATATTTGGTCTTGGTATAGCTTATTCCTGTTTACTACTGATTTAACTTCTTAGCAGAAATGCCCTTGTAAGTGTTTTGGATAAAGCTGCATCCTAAACACTTGCATGTTATAAGTACCAAACCATGTGTGATTAATCTTATAAAAGTAAAATATGGCAATTGTTAATGTTCACACACACACACACACACACACACACACA
>NW_004524583.1:944312-945719 GCF_000260255.1 Octodon degus
AAATCCCATTTAAACCAGCTATTCCTCTACTGGAAATTTTCCCAGAGGATCTGAAAACATCATATCATAGGGATATATGTGTGCCTATGTTTATAACAGCACAATTTGTGATAGACAAATCTTGGAAACAACCAAGATGCTCATCACCTGAGGAATGGTTGAAAAAGATGTGGTATTTTTACACAATGGAGCATTATTCAGCTATTAAAAATGATAAACTCAAAGCCTTTATATTGAATTGGATGCCACTTGAACATATACTCACAAGTGAAATAAACAGACACACATGTGTAAATATCCTATAGTCTCCCTAGTATAAAAACTCAAAAGAAGAAATACAAATATAAAGATATAATACAAGTAAAAGGAAAGCAGGATCTCAAGGACTAACTGATTAAGAGAGGGAAAGGAGAAGAACTAGGAAACATGAATAAGTCAAGCCATACAGTTATATGTAGAAGATGGGCAAGGCAATGATCCTGCGAATCTTCAGAAGATTTTTTAATCTAGCAGTTAATTGGAAAGATTCTCCCCCTGACTAACAATATATACTGATACCTGTGAACTAAGCTACTGCACTGTAGATGGTAATTTGTAATAGTAGTTTCATGCTTGGAGTGCCTGTCAGTCTGGTCTTCTGAATATGGGCTGCTTGTCATGTCATGCCAGTTGCTACTATGATGTCTCTAGAGTAGGTGGTTGTTCAAGAAGAAGGGGGTCGTGAATGAAAGCAAGAGACGGGAGAATGAATATTGTGGAACTGTCCTGCTTCAAGGTTGCATATGGTGAGATTTTTGGACTTATGTGTACTCATAAGAAGTATATAATTCTTTATGCCTATTTTTAAAATATATTCTAATTTCTAAATGTTTTTTATCGTATTCTGTAGGGACTTAAAATTCAACATATTAATACTTGATGAAAAATATCTGTTCTATATTCTGCCTGAGATGTTTGATATTCAGACAGATAGTGAGGTTAAGCTTAACAGCTTAAGTTGTATGGTAATAACAATAAGCTTGTCTTCTGAATGGTTAGCAACCTAAGTTTGCAGAGCAAAATTAGAGAAAAAGGAGGCCTGCAAGAAAAGCCAACATTTTGGCCCTAGCCTTCTAAGGTCAGTTAAGACTCAGGACATACGTGAACATGTACTGTAACGTCATGTAACTCGGTAGTGTCCCAAATTTTCTGATCAAGGAGATTATGAGGCCAAAGAGGAAAGTGATTGGTGATGTAGCGTGTACCTAAGGAGAGTCACATGGAGAGAAAACATTCTCTCAGGCTTTCACAGAGAGCACATTGGCCAAGCAATGGCCATGACTCATCCTCATGGGTGACACTGACAAAGGTTCTACAATCTGAGGTACATGATCTCAGGATAAATCCTGAGGGGAATTCACTGACCTT
>NW_004524583.1:945819-947071 GCF_000260255.1 Octodon degus
TGGGGAAAATAATCAATACCAGGAAAGGAAAAGCAAAATAGAAACTATAGAAGATAGTTAAAATAGTTAGACTACTAACTTCTTTCAGTTCATTGAAAAGATAGGTTTGTGCTAATATCGTTTGGACAATTAAATGCTGATATCTCATACTCTGAATAGCTAATTTAAAGATAATAATATGCAATGCATTCACCATTGTTACTCTCTTATTGTTTTGGATTTTTGTTTTGTTTTCTATTTCTTTTTCTTTAAAATATTTTTTAAAAAATCAATACAATATTGGGCCAAGAGATAGCTCAGTGGAATAAGCACCTGCCTGGCAAGTGCAGGGTCCTGAGTTCAATCCCTGGTACCACAAAAAAAAAAAATTACAAAAGTTTTTTTAAAAACCTTCCAGGATTTGTGATAGCCAAATCTTGGAAACAACCAAGATGCCCGTCACCTGAGAAATGGATGAAAAAGAAGTGGTATTTTTATACAATGTAGTATTACTCAGCTATAAAGAGTGATAAACTGGAAGTGGATACCACTTGAAGATAGACTCATAAGTGAAATAAACCCAGACCCACATCTGTAGGTATCATATAGTTTCCCTAGTATAAGAACTCAAAAGAAGAAATACAGGGGCCAGGGAGATGGCTCAGTGGAATAAGTGCTTCTCTGGCAAGCACAAGGTCCTGAGTTCAATCCCTGGTTCTGCAAAAGAAGAAGAAGAAGAAGAAGAAGAAGAAGAAGAAGAAGAAGAAGAAGAAGAAGAAGAAGAAGAAGAAGAAGAAGAAGAAGAAGAAATACAAATAGAAAGGTATAACACAATTAAAAGGAAAGCGAGAACTTGAGGATTAGACAATGAAGAGAGAGCAAGGAAAAAAGCTAGGAAACATAACAGGGGCAGAGCCATACATTTGTATGTACAAGATGGGCAAGCCAGTGATCCTGAGAATCTTCCTCAGGTTTTTGAAACTAGCAGTTAATTGGTAGGATTCTCACCCTGACTAACTATATATGCTTATACCTGTGAACTAAGCAACTACACTGAAGATAGCAATATGTAATAGTAGGTTCATGCTTGGAGTGCCTATCATTCTGGTCTTCTGATTACATGCTACTTGTCATAACATGCCAGTTGCTGCCATGCTGTCTCTCAGGTAGATGTTTGTTTATAAAGGAAGATGGTGGAGACAACAAAAGGGGTGTTGTGGGACTGTCCTGCTACAATGCTGTATATGGTTAGATTTCTAAATTTCTGTGTAAA
>NW_004524583.1:947171-948628 GCF_000260255.1 Octodon degus
AAGTTTAACATATCAATACTTGATGAAAAATATCTGTTCTATATTATGCCTAAAATGTTTGATATTCAGACAGATAGTGAGATTAAGCTCAACTGCCTAGGTTGTAGGGTAATAACAATAAGCTTCTCTTCTGAAGGGTTAACAACCCAAGTTTGCAGACCAAAAATTAGAGAAAAAGAAGAGCTGCAAGGACAGTCAACATCTTTGCCCTACCCTTTCAAGGTCAGTGAAGACTCAGGACATAGGAGAACATGTACTGTATCATCATGTAACTCAGTTGTGTCCAAAATTTTCTGATCAGGAGATTATGGGGCCACAGAGGAAAGTGATCAATGATATAGGCTGTGCCTAAGGAGAGAAAACATTCTCTCAGGCTTTCACAGAAAGCAAATTAGTTAAGCAATGGAAGTGACTCATTCATATGGCTGACACTGACAAATGATCAACAAACTGCAGTACAGGGTTTCAGGATAAATCCTGAGGGGATTTGACTGACCTTATCAGATACAAAAGCTACATTTCTTGTTACATAGGTCTTGCTTTATCTTGGTCTTAACCACCTAGCAGAAAAGTATAAAAATGATTTATAAAAAGTAAAGCCATAGAGTCCTAGCCCAGGTCCCGTGAGTGTGTGGGACAGCTTACAGCTACCTTGTGCCGACAGGACCTACCACTGGTCCCAGCCCAGGCGCAGTGTGCATGAGACTCTCTTGCACCCCCTTGGGACACCCCCCAACACTCCACAGCACCTCCCTAACCCTGCCCACTGAGCAGGAATTTCTGCCGCGTTCCGGGAACCTCCACACCCAGTCCTAGCCCAGGTCTGGTGAGTGTGTGGGAGAGCTGCCTCTCCACCCTACTCCACCTTGTCCCCTCCAGGCTCAGCTCAGGCCTGGCATACAGGGCTGGGGTGTAAACCTGCAGCTGCAAGCCCTGCAGAGAGTGTAGAGGATAAAAACACCCAGCTAGTCCAGGAGCAGAAAATCTGGCCAGAGGGGCACAACAGGTTCACCCCCAAGGGCAGCGGCAGGAAGGAGCTGAGCACAGCACCAAGACCCAAGCCAGGCACAGCTGGATAAATTCAAACTTTGTAGATCTGCACATGAACGTCATTACGTGCTAAGGTTATAACTACAACGAAGATCGACAACAAAGGTCAGAAGACAGTGCTACACAAAATGAAGAGAAGGAACAAAATGCAAACTCAGAACCCAAGCCCAACCATAACAAGTGCAGAGGACACTAACACAGAACAAATTGGGAATCACACCGCTGAAAGCAATGAATCAACGGCTTGTGAAATAAAGAAACAGCTGCAGAAAGGTACACCGGAACTCAGATTGGAAATAAAAAAAAGGAATCCCTGAATTAATAACATCTGCAGTAAAGAATCAAACACAGAAACATATGGAGGAAACCCAATGCCCACCCAGAACAAGTGCAGAGGACACTAGCTC
>NW_004524583.1:954423-986290 GCF_000260255.1 Octodon degus
TCTTTTAGAATATTTTGCTGAGTTTACACACCTATAATATTCAAATAATGGAACTTAACAAAAAAAAGGGGATACAGATTAATGTCCATTTTGTATCTGTGTATTCAAAGTGGTTAGGATAGATATATAGTTACACTCTCTTAATGAATAGAATGATTTGTTCTGATGGTGTTTGTAAATAGGATATCATGTCCGCATCTTGTACAGCAATTAATCACTGGTAAGAATGTATGCAATGTATTGATTATTGAAACTGTCCTACCAATTTGAAAAAATAAAAATAAAAATTAAAAAAGAGAGATAATTTATTTAAAAAAAAGTAAAGCCATATTAATATGCTGAGCTGTAAAAGGCTCATGCCAACAACTTCTGACATAGCCAGTCTTAGGAAAAACCCTCCTATTATGGACTACTGGACTACACTGGAATATTTGCTGAATTCATGTACCTGTAACATTTTAAATGGCAATGTAATACCCATCTCTGACAAAACTAAACAAAAAAGTGGATACAAATTAATGACCATTTTGCATCTGTATACACAAAATAGGATAGATATACAGCTACTTTCTCTTAATTAAATGAATAGAAAGATTTTTGTTGTTGTTGTTTTGCGGAACCGGGATTGAACTCAGACCCTTGTGCTTGCCAGGCAAGCACTTATTCTACTGAGCCATCTCCCCGGCCCCAAAGCGGAGGTTTATTTATTTTTATTTTTTTATTTTTGGCAGAACCAGGGATTGAACTCAGGCCCTTGCGCTTGCCAGGGAAGCGCTTATCCCACTGAGCCACCTCCCTGGCCCGAAAGATTTGTTCTAATTGAGTTTGTAAACAGGATATCATGTCTGCATCTTGTACAATGAATAACCACTAAGACAACAATATGCAGTGTCTTAATTACTGAAACTGTCCTACTAGTCAGATTTGAAACTGTCTCATTGTTATTTGTTTCTCAATCAAATTATTGAAAAAGATCAATATAATATAGTGTAATATGATTTAATGTTCAACTATTGAATGGAAAACCTTTTTTGTGATTATCTGTTCATCCATATGTTCCAATGTGTCGCAAAAGTACATGTGAAGATAATATAAAGTAAAATTTATGTGTGTTATTATATAATATATAAGGTTAAAACATTTAGTTAAATTTTATTTTTGTATTTTCTGGATAACATTTGTTATACAATATCAGATAATTACTTTAAGAACTTTAAAATAAGTCTGGAAGTGTAGCTCAATGGTAGAGTTCTTACCTAGTATTCATGAGGCCCTGGCTTTCAATCAAGCAAAACAAAAAATTATCAGAAAATTAGGTCAAAAAAATCACTTCTACAATAACTTTTGTGTAGTCTCAACACCTTCAAATTGTTGACACTGTACTTCAAATCTTTAATGTTATTGCAATATTTTTTAAAGGTGAAGGCTTATTTAGCTCACAATTTTTAGCTTGAAGGGAAGGTGGCATGGTAAATGAGCATCATAAGGGAGAATGTTTATGGTGGGCAGAAGGTGGCAAAGCAAGCAAGGGGCCTTAGCAGCATTTTCCTGACATTTTTATATTCTATCTAGGCTACTGGGATTAGGGCAGTGCCCAATCAATTAGTGGACTGATCATACACCTTTAATCCTAGCACCCTTAATCCTAGCATTGCACCTTGAGTCAATCACAGATTAGATTCACCCACCTCTGTCCTCCCAGCCTTCATGCAGTCATAGGTGGGGCTTTTTCAGACGTGGCCGAATCAGTTTCAATACTCAAATGTGTATGTTTTACTAGTTAATGAATTTCTAGGATATTGACTCTTCATTTAAGTACCAAATTCTTTGACAATGGTCTTGGTATTTCTGAATACTATAGTCTTCATACTGACCACTGGTATATGTGCTTTTAATAAAACATGTAGCATATTTTACCATGAAAGGGAATAATTGCTCATAATTTATTATTTAGCTCTAGAGAGTTTAAACCCTGAGTTAAGTGAGTTGTCAGCGAACAATAACTTCAGAGATTACTCAAACTGGTTTGCCACTGAAAGAAAACTTTTGAAAATGAGTTTTGACAGAATTTTGTTGAATTGCTATACAAATCAGTTCTATTCTGATATCATCCTTGTTGACATTCGTTACAGTTGAAGTATTGGAAAGCAATAGTCTCTTCTTTATGTGTTCTTACTCCATCCTCTACCCTGCAATGCGTATTCATGTATTGATGTTGTATAAATACACATTTCCTCCTTTCTATTTTCTTTGGGTACTGTGAACCAAGCTACAGCGAAATGTTGATTCTTTTGTCGTCCATACACATTAACTTTAAAATAGTGCATAATTTTCTGGTGTGTCTAAAATAAAAGTGTTACATAAAGAAGAAAAAATGAAAGAAAAAGAAAAATTAAATGGTATTAGATATGGAGGGCTCCTGAGGTGAGAAGAAGACACAAAATCTTCTCTAAGTAGACTCTCCCAGCCCAAGAGTGATGCCTGAGACAGGAAGAGAAACGCCCTCGCTGGGATGCTCCACACCTCTATTACTGAGCATATAAAGGAGCTTTGCTTGTAGAGGGCTGGTTGGGAATTTAGGCAGCCAACCAAGAGATTCTTGAAGCAGCCTGAAACCTGCCAAATTCTACCGCCCTAGACACAACCCTTCTCATTATAAATCTGGATACCAATGTGAGTCAAAGCATATTGAAAAACACAAGTTGAATGATTTCTTAGAATCCATTCTCAGTAAGATTTTTCTGTCTTACGGAAAAAACTCTGCTTGACTTTTTAAATGTTATGGATAATTGAACTGCTTCTTTTTCTCATTTCAAAGAGAAATAAATATAAAATCCAATAAAAGTGTGTAAGATAATGACCTTCACAAAACCAATCAAGGAATTTTGAGACTGTCATGTCAGTAAAACTGTTTTGTCAGTATTAATTTATTGATATTTCAGTTTTCTCCTTGATGTCAAAAGGGGGGTTACAGACAAACATTTAGTTGCATGGCATATACTGAGAAATTACTTTGTATTCTATTAAATTTCAGATACAGGGCATGGAAGATTTCACAAAAGTAGCAATTATTCGAACTTCAGTTGATGCGAAAAAGATGAGATGGTCAGGAAAGTTTTTACCTTTACTTGGAATGCCCTCTGTATCAGAATCATTAGGTGAGTTATAGATCTTTGGGTCATTTTGATTATTTACTTACCTTTTATAAAATAGCTATATATACTGGGAAGCTGTATATATTCTAATCTAGAATATTGAAGAATCCCTTTAATGAACATGTTTGGTATCAAATATATTAAGTCATATTAAAGTCAAAATTATACTTAGAAACTTTTGTGTTTCACCTATAAAAATTAACATACTTGCCAAAATAATATGAAAAAAGATTTAGGGTTACTAGCTCTCTTTCTAAATTAAAGTAACTTATGGTTTTTTAAAATGTATTTAGTACAGGGTCTACAGGGTCTCACTACACAGATCAGACTTGTAGTGATCCTCCTATTTTCAGCCTCCCAAGTGCTGGGATTACAGGCACGCGCCACCATGCCCAACCTCAGTCCATCTCAGCACGCCCCCGGGGGCAGGGCCAACACGCTGGAGATTGAACCCTCGTCCTTGTGCCTGCCTAAACAGGAGCTTTAGTCTTCTGAGCTATCTGGTCAGCCCTTAAAATAACTTAGCAATAATAATAAGGTCAAACTTTATGCATAACATAAATATAAATAAGTAGAATTGAAGGGATAAGCTTAATATAAACCCTACTCGTCATATAAATTTCACATGATAAAAAAAAAAACCTAGGCCAGCCAAATAGCTCAGCAGATTAAAGTGCCTGCAAGCAGGTGCAGGGGCCCAGGGTTCAATTCCTGGCCTGTGCCGGCCCCACCCCCAGAACGTGTTGAGACAGCAATTGAGACTGGGCATGGTGGCGTGCTCCTGTAATCCCAGCTTTTGGGAGGCTGTAAACAGGAGGATCACTACCAGTTGGATCTAGTAGTGAGACCTTGAACAGCCTGTAGACCCTTCCCTAAAAATAACAAACAAACAAAAAAAAAAACTCTAATACAATGATTATTTTAAAATTACTAATCTACTACAATTTGAATAATAAGTTTGAGACAGACTCAAAGTTTCACAAAAACAATTAATTTATGGAATAAATGATAATGATAAATTTAATATTCATCATTTCCCTTGGTAAGAAATAATGTTCTAACTTTAGAAATATATACTAATTTTAAAATTTTGAATATTACCTGTAGAAAGAAGGCACAGCAAGCAATTAAACAGAAGGGAAAGACAGGAAACCATCAATAGGAAAATAACTTGACAAGGACAAACCAATAATCTCAGTTAATAACCATCAATGTGAACAGTCTCAAGTCACCCATTAAAATAAATAAACTTGCAGAATGGATTAAGATACAATATCCAACAATATGCTGCATTCAATAAATACATTTAACTCAAAAAGAAATTCAAAGGCTAAAAGTCAAAGGATAGAAAACAATACTCCATGTGATAATAGCCCAGAGAGAAAGCAGGGGTAGCTCTTCTATTTGCATACAATGTGAACTTCAGGCCAAGCCCACAGATGAGTGAAAACATTTAGAGCAAAAGTCATAAAATGTTCACACACTTTGCTGCAGCTACTCTGCTTCTGGAAGTTAACCCCCAAAATATAAGTATTAAAGCACACTAAATGTCCAGAGCACTATTATTTTCAATAACAAAAATAAAAGAAGTTTAAAAGTATCACAATACTGAGAATGTATATAATTCCATACAGAACACCTATGCAAAAAAAAAATCATACTTCTATTTAAAAGGTGATTGGTATTGTCTAACATAAAACATAAAGAGGTTGACAGAATATGTAACCCACCATAGTCCACATATTTTAATATAAATAGTTAGAAAAGATAAGTTCAAATGACTATTGTGGAAATAGACGAGAGTAGGTAGTTTTATTTCTCTTTATTTCAGGTATTTTTATTGCCTTTATAATAAAAAAATGATTATAACTATTAAGATTGTTGAAACAAATTACTTGAGAGTTACTATGTATTCATTTATACCACATGTTACATTCAGCAGTGCTTGGTAAGGAAGTAGGAAGAGCCTGACCTGAAATCAGTGAGTGGGAATAACCAAAGTCGGTGTCTGCCATGGTGGAAAATCTTTCTCCTGATATTCTAAAACCACCTTGTTGAGCACGTGGCTTCCGTGGACTTTGACTCCCAGTTAAAGTCATGCTGCCACTGCTTTTTCAATGATGAGTGACTCCCACTCAAACACTGATCTTCCTTCCTTGGCCTCACCAATATTGAGCAGGAGATGCTTCTTGTGGGAGTGGAACTAACCCTGTAATACATCTTACTTTGGGTTGGAGATCACTGATGAAAGATTCCAAAACTCTATATTTTTGTGTATTTCTTCCCACTTGTGCTTTAACAGTTGAAAAGGTCGGTCTGGAGAGTGATCAAAGTGAATCTTCTGTTACTGGAGGCTTCCGTTGATGAAAACGCTCCTCCTTACATCAAAAGGGAGCAGCTTCAAGTTGGAGCCTGTGCAATGCTTTTGGAGCTGTGATGTAAAGAAGTCTCAACTTTCTGACTATCCTGTCCAAAATGCATATATTTTTGCAAAATTTTCCTCAATTTAAAATACTTATTATTTTAATATCAAAACATCTCAGAGAATGGAGTAAGATTTAGAACAAGAGATAAGCTTATGTACCAAGATAATTTGATTTCATTAATAAAAAGATGTTATTAAAATATAGTTTCAGTGTTGGTCTTGATCCTTTGACATCCATAATTCTTCAATCATTTGACAGCTCTCAGGGAGTTAAAATAGGAAAGAACAGAAACTGAGTCATAGTGAGTATTATATCTTAGTCTTAAATGAAACTTCCAGAACCCATTGTGTTGGCTGCAGTTTTCCCAACAATGAGAAAATTGGTGTGTTACTTAGAAAACGATCTTTATGGTTAAAAGTGAGTGCATGTTTTTTGCATGCTTGGTATGCTCTATATTATGTACAGTATACTATGTAGTTATGAATTAATTTAATCTTTGTAATAATCATCTATATGGTAGATATTCTTTGTCTTAGTTTATTTGCTGTGACAAAATACTTGACCAAAAGATCCTGCAGTAGTAAGCTGGTCTCATATTTTCACCCCATGCTTGCCTAGCTCTATTGCTTTTGGACTGTGGCAAAGCAGAATACCATGGATGAAGGGCCTGTCATCCAGGAAGTAGAAAAAGAACCAAAAGGAGTTGGAAATCAGATCCTGAAAGCCATGCCCCTACCCCACTACCTTCAACTAGGTCCCTTTTCCTACTTCCATCTCCTTCCAATAATGCTGTCCAATCATGATCTTATCGTTGGATTAACCCACCAATGAAGTTAAAGCTTCATGATCAAATCACCTTCCAAATGACTCACTTCAGAAAATGAGAAATTTCAGGAGGGAGGCATTTTTAGATCCAAATGATACCACTTTATTTCCATTTTAAAAATGAATAAAGAATTGAGCTTGAGAAATTTGCAGAAAATCTTATAGCTAGTAGGAGGCAGATTAGAGATTTGAAAATGAGTTATTGGGTACAGAGCCCCACCTTATGGTAAGCCCTAAGTAAACTATCTGAAGAATTAATAAAATTTAAGAATATATCTTCTGTATCCCGTGCCTCCTTCTTGTCCTTCTCATCTCTTCCTTCTTCCAGGAGGTAGAAAGTCAGTGCTATGCCAACAACTGATGGTGGGCATGTTTTAGGAGCCATATGTAGAGATTCCAGCCACAAACCTGTCCTTGTGGAAGAGATAATTTGGTATGTTCCTTAGTGGAAATTCAAGTCAAACCACTACCACATTTCTTCATAACTAACTTCAACTAGTTTTTTTTTTTTTCTGTGATGCCTACATGGCAGTGATTATGATGTTTGAGGTATCCCACCAATATGTAGCTCTCTCCTCCTGAACCCTGGAGCAACCAAAAGTTAAGACAAAACATTTAGGCAACTCAAATACACACACACACACACACACACACACACACACACACACACACACACCTGTCATTATAACTGATTAAGCTGACACAGAAAGACCCAGCTGCTTTCTTTTCCTTAAAATCTGAAAGTTTGGTGACTACTGACAATTTCCACTAAGATTAACATGGAAAACACAAAACTTCTAACAGTAAATTCATTCCCAACAAAGTATTAGGAAAAAGGAGCTCCTCAAGGAGTGCTCAGTTCTGCTTCCACCTTCCTCCACCAGATTAACCATTGTACCGAAGTAGAAGGAATGAGAAAATGAGACAGACCAGGGTGGTGAAGGCAATGAAGGGCTTAGACTCAACTCAAAAAAAAAAAAAAACACCAGGGGAAAAATACTGTAATTCTCTTCACCAAAAGCAGCTGTCACTCACAGCAAGCCTGTCACCCCATGCAGTCACCCCATGATAGTTAGGAGGTGGGTCCTACAATTACACTCATTTTTAAGGGGATGAAATGGAGCTTGGAAAATAGGGCTAAATTGCTCAGAGTTACACTACTGGATGTGATGACACTGAGAATCAAATTCTCCAAACATACTCGGTACAATTTATAATATGCTTTAGGTTGTCTAGATTTTATTTTGGCAATCTAAGCCATTGTAGTAGAGAAGAAAACATACCACAGTATTAATTATTATCTATGCTGATCTAGATGTGTGGGCTTGATATGCTTACACAAAATACTCAAATATGAAGTAATTTTGATAATGTATATGGTGAGTACACAAACACAGAAAGGGAGGGAGGAAGGAATGAAAGGAAGAACAGAGGAGAGTCGTGTGTGTAGAGCTTCCATTTTTACCGCAAAGAATGTAATGTTTGGCATCTGGCCTGGGGGGGGGGGCATGTGGAGCTCCCTTGCATTTGACTCAGAGAAGTAAACCACTTAGAGTATTTTCTTACAAGGCCCAGAATATTATTTCCTTTTTTTCTTTCTTAAATAAAATTCTGATTGAGCCAGGTATATAGCTCAGTGGCACATAGCCAGAGTTGCCTCTTGATTTACACACACGCACACACACACACACACACACACACACACACAAACAATCCTTGTTCATTTGGACCTAGTTTTTTTGCGTTTGTTTGTTTGGGGGGGTTTTTTGGAGGGAGGGAAACCAGAGATTGAACTGACATCTTTGCACTTGCCAGGGAAGCACTTATTCTACTGAGTCATCTCCCCAGCCCTTAATTTTTTCTTTTATGGTGACTACACTTGTTTTGGTTTTCTTTTTCTTATTTTTTAAAATTATTTTTATGTATTTGGTACAAAGTCTCACTACATAGATCAGACTTGTAGTGATTCTCTGGTTTTCAGCTTTCCCAAGTGCTGGGATTACAGGCATGCACCACCACACCCAGTTTCATTCACCATCTCAGCTGGCCCTGCCCCCTGGGAACTCTTGAGTGGGTGTGGTGGTGCACACCTGCAATCCCAGTACTAAGGAGGCACAAATCAAGAGGATTACTGTGAGTCCCAGCTGCGTAGTAAGACCCTGCACACATACACACACACACACACACAAAAAAAAAAAAAAGATACATAGATATAACTCTTCCCCACCACTCCTGTCCATCTCCTCATCTCCTTCCTTTTGAACAAAGAAGTCTTTTTTTTTTAAGTTCTTTTCCTATCATAAAATGCTCCAAAATGACTTTCCTTTTGCATAAATAGATCCCTTCTTTCATTTTACAAGAATCCAAAAATAAAGCCGTGTTGTTATATTGAGCAGTAGGGGACTCAGGTCAACAATTTCTGACACTGCCAGTCAAGCGGAAGACCCAATACTATTATGGATTACTGGAATCTTTTAGATTTTTTTGCGGAGCTGGGGATTGAACTCAGGCCCTTGAGCTTGCCAGGCAAGTGCTTATTCTACTGAGCCATCTCCCTGGCCCTAGAATATTTTTGCTGAGTTAACACACCTATAATATTCAAATGATGGAACTAAACAAAAAAGAGGACATTCTCTTAATGAATAGAGAGATTTGTTGTAATAGTGTTTGTAAATAGGATATCATGTCTGCATCTTATACAGCAAATAACCACTAGGAAGACAGTATGCAATGTGTTAATTATTGAAACTGTCTTACCAATTTGACTTGAAACTGTCTCATTGCTATTTGTCTGTCAATAAAATTATGGAAAAAAATTTTAAAAATAAATAAAAATGAAAAAATAAATAAAATCATCACATCCAAGTCTTTGAAATTGAAGAGCTGTGGGTTTTGTTTTTGTTTTCAGTACCATGGATTGAACTCAGGCCTCTGCGCTTTCCAGGCAAGAGCTTATTCTATTGAGCTATGTCCCAGGGCCCTGAAGAAGTTTTTGAAATTAACTCTTATCCTAAAAGTATTTCTGCCTTGAGAGATGAGAATTGGAAATTCACATATGAATGGAAGGCAGAAACATTCTTCAGACATGCAAACATGCTGCACTTGACTGACCCATGAGTAAAAGCCAGTTTGGTCTTTCAACAAGTGTTCATTAAATAGGACAATGAATAGACAAAGTTCGTGTCCTATTTGAGCTCATATTGCCACTTAGTATTAGGGTATTCATATGCAAGTCTATGACCTCCAAGGACTGTGTACTGTCATCTACAAAAGAAAGAAAATTGCATTTAACTTATAGAATTACATGAAAAAATCAGAAAATGTATCGATATCAATTCACATTATGCCTGGATAACTGGAAAGTTCTACAGGCCTGCAATGCTGGCCCCGCCCCCTGGGTGCACTGAGACAGCACTGGGTATGGTGGCAGCCCCTGTAATCCCAGCACTTGGGAGGCTGTAAACAGCAGGATCACTACTAGTCTGATCTATGCAGTGAGACTGTGTACACCCTGTACACTCTGTCCTAAATACAAAAAAATAAAGCCAGTTCTGAGAAAATGGTTATTATGATTACATTATCTTACATGATTTTAAAGGTATAGCAAAACATTGGTTGTTACATTAGTCATTAATTTTCTATAGTAACACCAAAAAATAATTTTAATTATCTCAACCCCATCTTCCTTTAATTTTTCCATCATCTGCTTACAAATGTCCATGTTTTCATCTCCAGCTCAATTCACAGATTTTCTCCTATGTATTAGACACTGGAGCAACACTAGTGAGAATAGAGAATCTGTGACTTAAGTTATTGGAGCTCCTATATGTGGGTACACGTTGCTATGCTTTCATTTTTACAGTGTAATTTTTGGCTCAAAGTTGTTTCACGCTAATAAATGTCTGTAATAACTGCCCCGCTCTTTCTGCTACCTAAGTCAAGAAACTTTATGAGCCCCAGCTAACATTTCCACAGCTCAGCTTCTCCATCTAGTGGTGGGAGTAAAGCTGAAGTTGGAGTTAGAAACCAATACGCAGCCTTGCCTTCAATTACAATGGGTCAATTGCCTTCCAACCCTCGTGCCTAGTATGTTGGCGCTGGGCACAAAGCCTTTGGATGACAATGGAACTGGTTGAGCCATGCAAGCGATAGCCTTCTAGCTGTCTGCTCAAGCTGACCCAACCAAGAATCAGAATTATCTTAATTCTCACATATGCTAGGTAGGACTCAGTCAGAGGGCTACTCACTTAGTGGTTTTCACCCTTGTCTGTCTCCCCTCAACCAGCTGAGGAGTTTGGGCCCCCTTCTACTTGTCTCGACGTGATGCAGGTTTCTCTACCCTTCTCTTTCCTTTCTGATTTTTCTCTTTCTCCCTCCTTACACACACACACACACACACACACACACACACACAATCACTTTCTTCACACACAAAATGGCAGACAACTGTTTGTTACCCTAAATTTTCTATGGGCATAAGACATTCATTGATATTATAATTATCTCACCTAGGAAAGGAAATGGTTTTAAAAGAGATTAATGGTAGAAATAGAATAGGATACACTTAGATTCCTTACACATATGTGAAGCATACACCTCTGATGTTTAATATGCTTTGTTAACAGTTTTCTCTCTTTACTGTTTGAACTGATTTACTGATAAGAGTTTTCATAAATTTCATATATTTGTAATTTAGAAAATCTGCCTCTCTGACATCTTTCCTAATTACCCAAAGGATTAATGAAAATGTAATGAAGTTAGTATTACGGACGGGCAAGTTAGGTAGGAGACAGGAACCATCTAGAGAGACATTGGACGCAAGGTAGATTCAGGAAGATCAGGTCTTGGTCAGATAAGCAGGAGCCTGAGGTCAACAGTTAACAAAAACTAAGCAGACAATTTAAGTGACAGAAAGACGACTAGCAAAGTGATAGATGGCCACTACGACAGCCTCAACCTTTACTTTTCTAGAAAACATTTTTTTATTTTCTGTTTTTTTTAAAAAATCCACTTAGAGGCCACAAGTCACATGTTTGCTGCATTCTCCATTCCTCACTGGCCTGTTTCTGCTTTAAGAAAAGCTTGTTTTAGACCCACAGGTTGTCTTTGGCTAGAGCGGGAGTGGTCTGAGCCCTGGTTATTTTTTGTTATAAAAGTTCCTAGGCGAAGAATCTCCTTGACAATCCATTTTTTTGACACACTCCCCACTACCTGGAACTATATATCTTTTATTTTGAAACAAAGTGTTACTATGCTTATGCAGTGCAAGCTGGCCTTGAACTCACAGCGATATTCTTGCCTCAGCCTCACCAGGTACTGGGATTACAGGCGTGCCCCACTGTGCCCAGGCATTCTCTTATTTTTTATAGAATCTAGATTTGCAACTTGGATCCAGGTGCCAGCTGAGCACCTGTTCTCCCAGAGAAATTTCTTTGATGATTACATTTCCAAGAAAATAGCTCTAGGTCCTTGAGGAAACATTTCTGGGTTGCGTGTCTTACCTCAAAATTTTTTAACAGGCATTTAAGAGGGAGACAAAAAAATGTCTAAAGTAAATGCTCTAAGAAAAAAAAGAGAATTTTGTTGTATTTGTCCTTAGTGGACTAAAACACTATAAATAAAAATATTTTTGCTTTGAGAATCCAAAAGTCTTCTAAACCGGCTTACCTTCCTTGCCCTCACAGGCCTGCCTTGCTGCAGAATAGATTTCCCTGCTAGGCAGGGACTGCTCACCTCTCCATCTGTGCTTAAAAGCACTTCTGAAAGTCACTCACAGGATCAGACTGAAGTCTGGAGAGCAGTTACAAGAACTACTGGTGTGCGATGAGTTGCACACTTGGACACACATTTCTTCCTGTCTTGCTTTGACTGTTTCAGGCATGACCTCTAAGTGCTGGGTTAGCCAGCACTTTCATCCCATGTTAAGGAGCTCTACTGGCCAGGGATTGAGCACAGTGACACAGCATCTACCTGGCAAGTGTGAAGTCCTGAGTTTGAATTCTGGTACAAAGAAGAAGACAGAGGGGGAGGAAAGAGAGGAAGAAGAGGAGGAGGAGGAGAGAAGGAGAAGCTAAGGAACTCTGTGAGGGCAGACCCACATCCATTTGGTGCACCACTGCACTCACGGTACATGACACATACTTAATGCCAAAAACCCAAGATTTCTGACCCTAAACCAATTTCTTTCCTTCCTTTACAATACACAGTTGCAAAGATTATGAGGAATACATGGAAGCTTGTGACCAATACTATGATTAAGATAAACACAACAGAAATTCCTTACTTCTCTTTGAAAGTCCCTCCCACACCCTTTGCTCTTGCAAACATTGACACGCTTTCAGTTCCAGTGGTTTTGCTAGCTCAAAAATATCACAAAGGGTTGGGATTTTTTCACCAATGATTTTTTTTATTGACATGGTTTATAGCAATAAATTAAATATTTAAAATGAAAGGCCACATTTTAGGTCTCAGTTGCTTATCATTCATTTATATTCAGTGTAGCTTTCCCTAATGTCCTAACTTTGTCAAGGAACAAGTCAAAAAGATCCGTTTTAAATCTAAGTTCTTTCACTAAGCATAATTTGTGCAGGATTTATCCAAGTTGTTGCATATAATAGTAGTCCATGTTTTTATTGTTGAGCAGTATACTGTTCCACGGGTATAACACAATTTGTTCAGCCAGTTGAAGATCATTTGGGTATTTTCCAGGGTTTTTTTTTTTGACAAGTATAAAATATTGCATACAAGTTTTTTTGTTTTATGTATTTAGTACTGGGCCTACAGGGTCTCAATACATAGATCAGACTTGTGGTGATCCTCCTGTTTTCAGCTTCCCAAGCACTGAAATTACAGGCGCACACCACCACACCCAGTCTCAGTCACCATCTCAGAGAGCCCTGAGGGCGGGGCCGGCACAGCATGTCAGGGATCAAACCCTGGTCCTTGTGTCTGCCTAAGCAGGTGCTTCAATCCGCTGAGCTATCTGGCCAAACCTTGTATACAAGTTCTTAGAGGGCATAAGTTTTACTTGGACAAATCACTGAAAATGAGACTGCTGAGTTGTAAAATATGTCTATCTTTAACTTTGTATGAAACAACCATATTGGTTTCCTAAAAGACTGCATCATTTTACATTTTACATTTTGCAACAGCAAAGCATGGGGTTTCCAGGTATTAATCATTCTTTCTCAGCACTTGGTATTATGGGTTTTATTTTGGTTTTCAACATTAAACATTCTAATGAATGTGTAAATGGATTGCACTACAGGTTTGACCTACGTTCCCTAATGATGATGGCATTGAGTATCTTTTCATACATTTAGCAACCCTGTATGCCTTTGGTAAAAAGTCTGTTTCAATATTATCCCTAATTTATCATTATATGTGTGTTTTCTCATGAGTCTTGAGAGTCTTTCTTTCATTCCTTCTTCCTTTCTCTCTTTGTCTTTTTGAGACAGGGTCTCACTATGCTGGCCTTGAACTCACTTTGTAGTCCAGGCTGCTCTTGAACTCACAACGATCCTCCTGCCTCATCCTCCAGAGTGCTGAGATTACAGGCATGTGCCACCACACCTGGCATGAGAGTCCTTTGTATATAGCAAGCACTATAGTCTCCTGTGGCTTAACTCTCAGCTTTAATCTTATGTCTTTCAAACAAATTGTCCCCCTTTGACTTTTCTAAACATATGTATTTTAATGAAAAAAGCATCCACAGCCAACCCAGCTATATTTGCAGGCTCAAGTTTCCCCCAAAGGCTTACAGGACTCATTGACCAGAACTCATGGTCTGGCCCTGAAGGCTTTGACAATTTAAGGACCTCCTAGCTGTGTGTGCCTGTAACTCCCCCCCCCCCTTCCTCTCTGCATGCACCCTTCTCCTTTCTGTTCTCTGTGCAAGTGGCCAGAACCACAGAGCCATTCAGGCACTGGCCTATCAGAGCACAAGGCCCACAAGAAGGAAGTGGTAAAGGGGCCAGAGCTGAAGGTGTGGAGACCAGTACAGCATGGGGAACTATCTGCAGAGGGAGAACAGGTAAGTTTACACTCCCTGCCAGGGACCAGGGGAGAGGGATTAAGGCAATGAAAGCAAAAAAGAAAACTACTCTTGGGAGTGAAGGGAACTGATAAGACATCAGTGCCTGCTACATGCCAGACATCTTTTTTAACTCCTTACAAAGTTTGCCTTCCTGCCCAGAATCACAGCAAGCACCTTGATGGGCCTTCCTCAAAGGAGGACCCTGGAAGAGGCAACCACCTCAGAAGCAGAACAACTTTCTGAGGGCCTGCAAGGGAAGGATCTGCCGAGCCCTTAAGGCTCCAGAAAGAGCTCAAAGACACCCACTCTTTTAGTGACTACTGTCAATTAAAAATAAAAAGCAAGTCTCCTGTCTCCGTGAGGCTTTGTTTAGTGTGCACTTCTCAGCACTTAAAGGAGGGGAGCAGAGTTCACTTGTATAGATAGAGAGCTTGTCTTAATCTTTCCAGAGTTGTTTCCTCATTCTAAATAGTACAATACACTACCTACTTGGGGGTGTTCTAGCATGGGTGGTACTCACACAATGCCTGGTATACAGAAGAGTTCTGTAACTAGAAGATATTTGTGGGGTTTTTTTTATTTTTATTTTTTAGAAGCACGATATTCACTAACATCAAAGCCGTTATTGTGAAGATTATTACTACCAAAGATAAGGGGATCTTGAAGGTATAAAATAAGGCAGTCTCAGGAGAGAAAGCTGGTCTGGAAGTCTTTACAAGACTATGGTGGGCGTTCCAGGTATCAGGTCATGGTGCTGGGAAATGGAACAGAAAAAGAAAGTGGCCCAAAATACCACTTATAGAAAAGTCCCTGAGAGCCACTATTGTCTGAGACTTCTCCCTAGATCTTTGCAAAAGTTTGTCAATCTTTTTTCTACTTTAGAATTCTTCTATAAGATGAGAAAATGTTATTTTTAAGTCAGGATGTGAGAACTCTAAATGTAGGGATTATCTTTTTTATTTTTTTTTAACCTTTTGAGATAGGGCCTCACTATGCAATTCAAGCTGGCCTTGAACTTATTTTGTAGCCAGGCTGGCCCCGAAACTCTGTGATCTTCCTTCCTCAGCCTCGCAAGTGCTGTGATTACAGGTGCCACCGACCCAGCTGATCTCTTCCTGTTTTTCATTCTTCCTTGAATTTTTGGCTTTTGGGATATTTCTGGGATGTAGCAGGTACTTAATAATTATTACATGAATGGTTGGGAATATAAGGAAATAACTGTTCTATGGAGAGAGATAAAATATAGATAGGAAGTGACTCAGAAAGCATTGACACCACAGACAGAATGTTGCTTTACAGAACCTTGCTGTGGAGGTGAAGCACTATGAAATTAATGGGGCCATGCTGTTATGTTGAGCTATAGGGGACTCAGGTCAACAATTTCTGACATTGCCAGTGAAGCGGAAGACCCAATAGTATTATGGGCTACCGGACTCTTCTAGAATATTTTGCTGAGTTTACACACCTATAATATTCAAATAATGGAACTTAACAAAAAAAGGGGGATACAGATGAATGTCCATTTTGTATCTGTATCTATTCAAAGTGGTTAGGATAGATATATAGTTACATTCTCTTAATGAATAGAGTGATTTATTCTAATGGTGTTTGTAAATAGGATATCATGTCTGCATCTTGTACAGCAATTAACCACTAGGAAGAATGTATTCAATGTGTGAATTATTGAAACTGTCTTACCAGTTTGATTTGAAACTGTCTCATTGCTATTTGTATATCAATAAAATTATGGGGAAAAAAGAAATTAATGGGTTTTCATTGTAAGCATAATTGTAAAGTATAAAAACCTGAGAATGAGATAAAATAGAATCATAGCATGTTTATTATATTAGATTCATTATCTATAGCCAGCTATTTGTACTTCTTCATCTGTGAAGAGCCAGTAATGCCTTTTATCCTAGTTTTGTTTTAGATTTTGTTTCATTTTGTCTATTTGTACTTTGAAGAAATTTGTCTTTTCTCATAAAATTGTGAGAAAAAAAGTATTTTTCTAGTCTGTACATCTTATGCCATCTGGACTTTTCTTATTTTATGCTTTTCACATTTTGAAGATAATTTAACTAAACCCAGAAGGTGTTGCTGTTTCTGCTATTGCATTTGTGCTAAAACCCTTTTCCCCTTCCCACGGTAAGACAAATTTACACAAAAATATTTTGGGAGATTTTATTGCTAGATATTTAGCCTTATGCATTCCATATCTGGGGTCAGCTATGTTCTTTCCAAATAGTTGATCAGTCAGACAAGCATCCTCTTGCTAATTTAGAATATGGCCCTGAGTCTTTTCAAAAATATTATATTGTTTGGACCTGATTTTCCACTTCATGCCTTCCACCCCATTGTCATCCAATCAGCATCCCCCCTATCATGTATCTCTAGGTGAAATCTGTCAGGAAAGCCAGGAAAACTGCCCCTAGGAAGGGCACCTATTCCTTCATGAGAAGAGGTCAGATTTCAGAGTGAGGTATCTACCCAAATAAAACCTACTCTCTCTCCCCTTGTGGATCCTCAGGTAAGTTGCCTAATGCTTTGCATTTAGCTTTTTTACTCATAAACAATAAGATGATAATATCAACTTCATAGATTAATTCTGAGATTAAAAGCAATGTAACCCATAAAATGAATAGCTCATAATAAGCAGTGTTTAGTTGTCTAATTGTTAGTTTCTTTTTCGTTGTACTCCTCAGCTTTCAGCAAATGAAAAGACGATTATGCGTAAATCCACCTCAAGCAATGAGCTCATTTATTTAATTCTTTTGCCGTCCTGTCATGCCACATTCTCTGCCTCTGAACTCTATGAAAGATGGTGACTGTGTAGCTTTACTTATGTACCCTTCCCCCATTGTTCATGTGCAGCCCTTGAACTGTACCAAAGTAGCTAATGACAGCCAAGGAGGCCAGGTCTCTGTGTGTGACACTGACATTCTTAGGGTTGTGATGAGGATTCCTGGACTCTTGGGAACAAGGGATTTAGGATCAGAGGTATATGTCTGTTTCCAGAGAAAATCAGTGTGCGGTTCCTATGGCAATGCAAGGAGAAGGCCAGCTCTAAACTGGACTGTGGTGTGTGCTTGGAGTGAATATTAACAAATGTAAGGACAACAAGAGAAAAGCTAAGCCAATTTAGGGTTCACACAGAAAATATAAATGAGGAAAATTGGAAAAAAACAAAAAGAAGTAGGAAGCTGGGGAGATAGCTCAAAGGTCTAAGTGCCTGCCTGGCAAGTGCAAGGAACCAGGTTCAATACCCAGTACTACAAGCCATGCCAGCCCTAGAATCCCAGGTGCACAAAGGCAGCCACCAAAACCAGGCATAGTAGCACAGGAGGCTGAGACAGGAAGACCGCCATGAGTCCAGGCTGTGTAGCGAGACCCTGAACCAAACAAACAAATAAATAAAAAGGAGAAGAAGTAGGGATCCTGGAGAGGCATCCTGAACCTATTTCTCACATATTGAATTTTAGGTGGCAGCAGGATACTCAAGAGGTGACTTGGAATCTGAGGCTCCAAAATGCCAAGCAGAAAAGAGCCAGGCAAGCATGCTCAAACCTGTTAAGGCCTTGAAAACATGGAACTACAAAGAAGTCACTGTGCCAAAGACTGTTTAAGGGCAAAAGTCCCAGTAATCCCACAGTAGGCTGCATTTCTTCAGTCCAAGCTGGAGACTGTTTTGGATGTTTTATCATTGGGAAGATGTTAAAATTTATGGTCTAAAATGACAGACATCACAAGAACCAAGGGCATCACAACAAAGGAGACTTTCTAGACCCAGTTACAAGGGAAGACTCTGAGAGACTGGAATTATTAGCATGGGAGCTGAGATCAGATACTTCTCTGGTGTGTTTCATAGAATTTTTCTGAGCTTTCCCAAACCAAAACATTGATATTAAAATCTGTGAATAAATCTTATGAAAGCTGAGTGAAGAAAATAGCTTTTAGCTATATTTCACTTTATCTGATATCACAAGTCTGTGCAGTAAGCATTTTGTGCACTAAAAAACTGTACTTCATGAAGTTTAGAGATATGAATCCAGTAACTCGAGATCTACTATTTTTTTCACCTCACTCTCATATCCCCTCATGAACTTGCTTCTTAGCATTGGTTTGATTCAGGAGCTGCCTTTTGATGTTTATAGCAACTGCAGCAGGAGATGAAAAACAAGTGGTTTAAAGAACCCTGAAGGCATCCTGAAGAAGAGGAAGAACTCAGACTCTGTCCTACAGCCCCAAAGGTTCTGATGGTACAGGGATCCTTGAACAGTCAGGACACTCAACCAAGCTGGTGGCCACAGTCACCATCATGGTGCCATTAGTCTGTCCTCTGCCACTCCTTCTGAGGGAACTCCAGGGATAAGCTCACTGGGGAAGACATTTTTAGATGGAGTTTTCTAACTTATTTTACTCTGTAACCAGTACATGTAGTACTTCATGAAGGACTTTAACATTCATGCATAGAAGTAGTTGATTATGCCTCTGATTTAGAAAGATTCCAAGGATGATGCTTAGAATTCAACCTACATATCTGACTGCATGGAGGTCTTAAGCCCATCTAGCATAAGACATGTGAAAGTCCCTTATATATCTATATGAGTCAAGAGGAGAGATCGGATGGTCTCCTGTTCCAGCTGCAATTGCTCTACTTCTGGCTATTCATTCATATTTTCATCATTCATCACATTCCTTATTCTTATTTCAGTAAATATTTTTTGAGAACATATTATGTTTTATCATGTAGCATATACTGGCAATACATGCCATGATGATAAAATAAATATGTTCCCAGCCTTGTGAAGTCCACATTCTAGGATCTAGACAACAAGTGAGCAGACAACTATAACAAAAAGGCAAAAGAGACATGTCAGATCTCTGAAATCCTATGGAAATACTGCCTGTCCCATACCTGAACAAAATGATCTCTAAAATATCTATTTGCTTATACCTGATTTCCTGAAGATACTGCTTATGTAATCTTCATCTCAAAGGAGTCAAGTAAGGTGTCAGAATTGGAGATGAGAAAACCTTTCCCACTTCCTGAGAGTACAGCAGAAAGGTGTTTACTCCCCAGGATTAACAACTGACACATCAAGTCACCTAAAATGAATGCTTTCTTGGGAAAAGAAAAAAGAAAAAAGGTTTTCCCTAAGAAAGGGCAATGAGAAGGGAACTGTGTTGACAGAAGCTCAGAAACCAGTCCTGTGACTTTGTCTTATCTTTCTTGGATATTTCAGATGCTGGAATCATCATCTTACTGAAAGATGTTCCTGCTTTCCGTGGTAAGCTGAAAGCTGCTTTTAGGAGCTATTTCCCCAAGTGTGGTTTTTATGTGGTATTTGCTACACATTACCTGTAAATTCCCTACCATCTGAGGGCACGGTGGGAGCCTGGCACTCAACCCAGAAGAAAATCACCTACCAGCCACTCAGGGAAGCAAGAAACAGGAACAGCTGCCTCCTGGGCAGCACTCTGTCCTCTAATGGATGAGGATGAGCTTCTTGTAGAAATGGAACTGGCTATTACTATAGAAAAAGAACTCTTCACACTGAAAATCCCAGGCTCATCATGTACAGAACACCTTTCTGCACCCTGCACTGAGAATGCATAGTCAGGGTGGCAATATAATTTATTGTCCAAACTGAGATAACTAGAGTGAGAGGGATCCTAAGAATAGCTAATTACTGCTGAGTGATTGATAATGATGTTAACCAGACTGAGCACACTGGAACAGATGGCAATGTTCTTCATGACAAATCCACCCTGTCTCCTGAGATGAAAATGAGTTTCCATCATGTTTGCATTCCGTTATCCAGGGATCTTCTATGTTGTGTTTTTTGTTTTTTGTTTTTTGTTTTTTTTTTTGTTTTGTTTTTTTGTTGTTGTTGTTGTTGTTGTTTTTTTTTTTTTTTGGTGTTTAAGACAGGGTGTACAAGATGTACAGGGTCTTACTGCATAGATCAGACTCATAGTCATCCGCCTGTGTTCAGCCTCCCAAGTGCTGAACACAGGTGCACGCCACCACACCTAGTCTCAATTGCCATCTCAGCATGCCCTGGGGGCCGGGTTGGCACAGCAGGCCAGGGGATCAAACTTCTGGCCCCTGTGTCTGCCTCAACAGGTGCTTTAATCAACTGAGCTATTGGCCGGCCCTTGTGTTGTGTGTTCTAATGGAAGGTGTGCTTTTGTTTTGGAGATTAGGTTAGGTTCAAAATAATTCTGGCTTCTACACTCAAATGGTATAAAATAAATTGGTAGGGCATCATTAAAAAATTCTCCAAAAGGCAACCTATAATAGCACCATAGTTCTCCTATATGAGTAAATTCTACATAAGAATTTTAAAAGGGTGGAGGTAGAAGGCTTCGTATTTGTCCTATCTTCCTATTTCGTCTTTGTTGTCTTCTAAATGTTGTAGGTCGAATGAGGTACTATGAAAGGCATACAATTTTAAGATTGTTATGTAGGTCAGTATAATTTTTTTGAAAGTCTTGGATATTGCAACAACCAATTTACTTTGCTCTTTTTTAAAACAGGAAAAGAATATGTATTTTCAAAACAAGCCAAGATTCCCAAAAGAAAAGTAAGTCGCTGCCGTTCCATCATATTTACACCGACCCATCTGCCTACAGTCTGCCTATGCTAGGTGTGTGTTCCCCTATAGGCTGTGAATTCATTGAAGCAGGAATCACCTTGCTGAAATCCATGTTCTTTGTGCCTGCAGCTTGTAGATAAAGGGATTAACTTAGGGGAAAAATAGAAAAGCTGGAATCAAAGGGGACTTACAGGAAACATCAAGAAAGCCACATAAGACCCGACGAGGCTTGGGGAGGGGCAGTTCTGGATTTAGGTCTTTCTATTGAGAGTAGCCAGAGGTACTAAAAAGACAGATGTAATCAGATTTGCAGTCTTAAGAAAATCATCCCTTGGTGGCTGGCAGAGAAGCTGCATCGGGGCACAGCAGGAGCAGATACCAGGAAACCACTTTAAGGAGGCTGGGGCTGTAGCCTGTGAGGACCAGTGAGTGTTAAAGTTAAGGAAAGAAAAGGATCAAAGAAGGATAAGGTAGTGAGTAGAATCACATATGAGAGCACAACAAGAAGAACATTTAGCCCAAGACAGGCCATTGTATTTCTGAAGAAAAAACTGTTTCGCCTTTGCCTGAACAAGGGGGATGTAGCCCAGTAGTGGTATACCTCAGCTGGGCTGTTTTGTATCATTGAAAGCTCTAAAAGGCTCACCACCACTGGCATAATTCATTCACACACTGAGTTTTATGAGTTAGCTCTGTAAGATTTGTGAACAAAAAATCCAAACTCCTAGTCCTAAGCCAAGAAAGTACAAAGACAGTTGATCTCCATCAGAGAAAGCATGATAGAAATAAGACCCATGGTGCTAAAACTTCCAACACTTCTCATGTAATTCTAATAAGGGAAGTCTTAGGTGGAGTTGTGAGAATTGGAAGAAATGGAAGTCTCTGCACCAAGGTACCACATCATAATCACCTGGACATTTCTGCTTCCTGAGCAGGCTTCCATGGAGGGTACCTGTTCGGTTATTGAGCTGGCTCTTTAATGAGGGGGTAGCAGACATTCACTTGCCTCTTTGCTGAGTAACCAGAATAAGTTTAAAGTAATTTGATTTTTGGAAAATTGGTCCACACATGTTCTTATCTGCCAGCAGCTACAGGAATAAAAACAATCAGCTCAAGAACTTCCCCTTCCATAAAACTGTCCTTGAGCACTAAGGTCCGGTCTACCACCATCTTTGTCAGCTTCCAGAGAAGCAGGATCCTGGCTACTGTGTTCTTTCTAAACCCCAGCCATGCCAGCCTGTAGAGGACAGAGCTGTTTCTGATTCCAGTGCTTTGTACAGTGAGGGAAGAAAATAAGGAGAGATGAAGGAGAGAAGAAATGAGTGTGATTTCTTAATGCTTCACCATATATGTACCCTCAACTTGGCCTCTTACCCTGAGCAACCTCTGGCCCTTTCTTGTTTAGATGGTCCTGCACACACCCAGGCCAGGGATGTTCTGTAGATCTAAGAACCTGGTGAGGGCTACTGCAGATGGTTCCTGGTTCTCTGGTTGCTCACAGCCCAGCCCTCACACCCCTCAAGGTTCCATGTGGCTTGAAATTCATTGAGTGTATTTCTTTCTGCAGACAAAGGAACAACATCTTCTCCCAGCAAGGTAATAAGACACTTCTGATATTAGCATAGAAGAAAGCTCTTCAGTGTCAGCGTTGTGAAGGAGCTAATATCTGACCAGCACCTTGTATATGATAAGCAATGTGCTAGGTGCTTTATGGGCATTGTATCGTATGACCATTGCAGCAATCCCACTATGTAGTACTATCACTTCCCCCTCATTTACAGATAAGAAAACTAAGAGATTAAGTAATATTACTCAAAGCTAGATAGACAAAAGATGGCAAAGCCAAGATTCAAAACCAAATCTCGGGCCCAAATCCATGCTTTTCCCTTTGGCTGTCTTTGCTTTTTATTCTCTTGAGATTCTACCATGAGTGAAACTTCTCTTGAGTAAAAGGCTCTGTAGTGAGTGGTTAAATCTTATAACCTCCTCACATTAAGATGCCATTACATTGTTGTCATTTATCAGTATGGGCTTCCCAAGAGCACTAAGACTTTGGGAATTATACAGGGTGTTCAGAGGTCGCTCTGGGACATGGGCAGAAAAGACACACTTGAGTAGGTGCATACTCTGCACTATGAGGGCTTTAGCCAAAAGTTCTAGTGGTTGGGGTGGGAGAAGCAATTTAAGATAAATGGACAAGCGATGGAGAGGAAGTGGTCCTGAGAGAGATAGCTTTTCCCGGGATCAGGCCTGTGTGGAGACTAAAGTGTAAAGAGAGTCTTGATGACATTCTCCTTTGAGCAGCAGGACAATGGGAACCAGACCTATGCGGATGAGGTGTGCTACGTCCTTATCAATCACACATCCCTTAGGAAGATAGCATCGGGGAACTCTGCTGAAGAGGAGGTCACCGGAGAACTCTATGAGAATATCTCCTGCAAGGCGAATAGGCCCGGAGAGTCTCTGGGAGGCATTGAGACAGAGTATTCACTTCTCCGTGTGCCTTCCACCCCAAGACATCCACCTTACCCAGAAGACGAATATGCACTTCTCATGCCTAGGCCCTCCCCTTCTTCCCTCCGACAGCAACGGCCACGTGTGGCCCCTTTTGAGACTCAGTTTTCCCATTTACAGTGAAGTGATTGGACTGCCTTTGTTTATCACCAGCAGAAAAAGTTGGGGCGGGGCTTTGGCTGAAGAAGCCTGGGGCACAGAGCTCCTAGCTTATTTCTCTGGGGTCTCAGTAGAGAATGGCACCCAAACCACAGGGCCTTGCAGAAACTGCTCAACATCTAGCATCAAAAATCAACCAATTAAGCCTGAACGCCACTCCCTGAAAAAAGAATGGCCATCTTTGTTTCAGTGTGCTGTTGGAAGGACCCTGTGATAGAAAGGATTCCCTGCTCCCTGGTAGCTGTGTGTACCCCAAAAGTCTACTCTGCTAACTGACTTTGTTTTTTGTTGTTTTGGGTTTTGGGGGGTTTTTTGTTTGTTGGTTGGTTGGTTTTTCAGTACTGAGAATTGAACCCAAGGCTTTCATACTCTATTCCCATCCCTTTTTTAAATCTTTCATTTTGAGATAGGATCTTGTTAAATCACTAAGTTGCCCAGGCTGGACTCAAGCTTGCAGTCCTCTCATCTTAGCCTCCCACCTGACTGGGTTCTTATAAAGCATCATGACTGTCCTTGGGGCTTACAAGACAGTTTATTCATCAAGTGACCCCCCAAGTGAGAATTCACACATGACTGACTTTCCAGCTTGGCCCCAACCCCACAGGAATGTGATATTACCCCTTGCTCCCCCAGTGCCTAAGGAATGTCCTTCACCGGGCATCTTTCCATTCACTGGCCCCCATGGCTTGGTTAATTATGTGAGTTGAATCATAAGGCTTCTGTTCCAGTTTGTTTTATACATAATTTTATTAAATATGTGTCTGATTGCTAACTTTGTATTTCTGCCCATAATTTTTTGGCAGTTCTAGGTATCAAACCCAGCATCTTGGGTATGTTAGACAAGCAGCCAAAAGCTGACCCTCTCTGACAATCAAAGCATCCAGAAGAGGATGAGAAATCAGAAAGACCTTTGTAGGTTTTTGATTAAGAGAGAATAATTTTTCCAATGACATATTAAAGTTAGTGGCAGAGACTTATTTAGATCTTGATTTACTGACTTAGTCTTCCTTGAATATACTATACAGAAGAGCCTTTTGTATAGTTTAAATGACTGTGTTAAATGTGACATGAATAAATGATTAAAATGTCCACATTGAAGAAATATCACATTGACCCTTTCTCTAGTAAACACTCCTCTATAGGCCTTAATTATTTTCCATCATCTTTAGTATTTAGAGAATTATGTTTAGCTGCTCAACTAAGAGTCAGCAAACAATGGACCACTGACCCACTGGATTTGGTCACACCTGTTTATGTAAATAAAATTTAATTAGAACACAGCCACACTCACTTATTTACATGCTCTCTATGGTTGCTCCACTGTGATAGAGTTGAATAGATTCTGTAAGGCCAAAAATATTTACAGTTTGCCCCTTCCCAGAAAACAGTTTTGTAGATCTCTTCCCTAAACCATCACACTGTGAGACAAACCTGACAGGAGTATAGTTAGCTATCAGTATAATTCATAAAAACAGGTGCCAACAAAACAGTATGAAAATATTAAGCCACAAATGAAAGACCCAAAACAATTAGCAAATGAGACTATTTCTACATTCACACCTGTGTCATTACTGTTGTGTATAACTCATAACGACTGTCCTAATTTTAGGGATGTTAAAATAGCAAAAGGTCTGTTGCATTAACCAGTAGAGCATTACCATTTTGTGCTCAAAGCAATGGCTATTTAAAGCATGCTAAGTGTCTAATGATGATAAATTCAGTGGCTTGAGGTTCAGTGAGTCAAAACAGGTTTCCTGAGACTTCTGATGACATCTGATTGTTAGTACAATTCTTTCACGTGAACTATTGAGCTTGCTTTTTGGCTGAGGTTTACTCAGGTACAGGAGAGAGCACTTGTGGTGGCAGCAAACAACGTACAAGGTGCCACATTGTATAGAGGGAGCAGTGAGGACTCAAGAAAAGATACACCATGAATCGAATCTTGGTTCTCTTTCTGCATCCTCTATGACCCTGAGTCTGTAACTTGGAGGCTCCATTTTTTCACCATAAATGAGAAGATTAATCTAATATATACAAGTCATTTATTGCAGAGCCTAAATAGACATAATATCAAAGAGTGAAGGGATCTTTCATGATGTGTGGAGAAAGAGGTCAACACACACGTGGTGGGCCACCCAGCAATCACCCAGCAAGACAGAAACATCAGATTGATGAGTTTGTGTTGAAATTTCCCACATGATTATAAAGCCATAGTGGAAAGCAGTTGGGTAAAATATTAATACAGAAAGCTATCTGCAGCTAAGCTTTGTCTCATGAAAGCACTACCTGTCCCAAGCAACACATGCCCTAAATCAGGAATGTATTCAGTGTAAACACTTAGTCAAAGAAAGCTGTTCTTCTAATGAGGCTATATGAAAAAAACATTTTTTTGAGCAGAAGAGCTCTTGACAGTGCATCAAAATTCCCACTGTAATGTATGTAACATTGTTTGTCAAATTAAAATATTAACTTTTATAAATAAAAATTATGAGAAAAATTCTGAGTTTATTTAATATATGGAATATATATTTAACATATATAATATAGAGAAAATAGAATCTTCTAGTAAATAAGTTTTGATGTCAAAATACTGTATTTATATATAATATTGATCCAATTTTATGCATATTTTTGAATTTCTGTGTACCCTATTAGCAAAAAATGCACACTCACACAGATAAACATATTTGTGTGTGATTTCATGGGGTTAGGGATGCAACCCCTCAATTAAAGGGTCACTGCATTTAGAGTCAGGCTGAGCATCTACACTACACTTACCTTTCACACATGTAACCAGAAAGCCCCACCTCCCCCACACCCGGCTTCACACTGCACACAGCATAAATGCAGAGGTACAGCGTGTGAGGCCACTGCAGGCTCTGTGGTTTCCATTTACGTTCATGCTAGCAGCTATAAATAGGTCCTCCATCTGTACACAAACACTTTCTTTTAATAATGAAATAAGGGTGGGAAACCCTACTGCTTATAATGAGTTCAAATGCTGACATTGTTCCAATCAACCCAGTGACAGACACTTCAAATATTCCGGGTGGAGGATGCTATGGGTTGTGTCTAGGTGCCTCCCCCCTCAAACCTCATGCAGTCATGGTGGGGCTTTAAGATTAATTCATGATCCAGGTCTGGGATTATGGGTATGAGTGTTACACTAGCCCTGGGGTGAGTAACCTGCATACAAATGTAAGGAAATGAAAGAGGCTTGCTAAATGCTGCAGCCGCTGCCCCTCCTTTTGCTCTTTCCTATTTTCCGCCGCTCATGCTGTGAAAGGCTGCCCTCTGCCATATGCCACTCTACCTTGGAGCCAGCTGAGTATGGACTGAAACCTCCACCAACCTTGAGCTAAACAAAACTTTCCTTCCCTAACTCTGGGTACAGGGTATTTTCTCAGACATTCAGAAAATCCATTTCAGCTAAGTGAATAGATCAGTGCAAATCCCTCACTCCTTCCTTGAGGCTTCTTTTGCAAGTGCTTGGGGGAAGCACTGAGTGCTTTTCCTCAGAGTCTCCCATGGCCACACCTCCCAATGTATCCCTTCCTCCAACCACCTGTGCTCCTTCAGACTTACAGGTGTCACCCATGCCTGAGCTGAGCCTGACCATAGGCACCCAGGGGATTGAGGCCCTCGTTCTCCATGGTTGTCCAATAGGTGGGTTTTGCTCCCTAAAACTGTAGGACTCTACCTGATCCTTCCAACTCTCCAGGATTTAGTGTTCCAGCTATAAGATGACAGAGCTGTTTTGATGTTAATTCAGTGGTGTCTGATGAAGCTACAAGCAATAGTGTGAATTACCTGATTTAAATCACACAATGACACAGTAATGGCAGAGAAGGAGGAGTCTGGGTTATTACATTTCCTGTTTGCTTATCTGCTCGTTAGGATAGTGGGGATTGAGCACAAGGCCTCAAGCATGCTAGGCAGGCACTGTTCCTCTGAGCTACATCTCTAGTCCTATTTTTCTCATTTTTGTCTATGCTGATCACTCTCTGAACAGTACAGGAATTCACATAAGAGAGAAAAAAAAAAAGAAGAGGATAAACTTCATCCTAAGAACACAGAAACACATGCAGAGGCAGTGGATCTGCCATTGAGATCCCACCACAGAGCCAAGCTCTGCTTGAACCCTATGCCAGGCCTTCTCCAGCTAAATTATACCAGCCACTCTCCTCCGGGGCCTCCCTAGCCTCCAGTTTGTCTTAATTTTTACACCTAAGCATTGATGTTAAATGGAAGGGGGTGTGTTTGTTTGTCTTATTTTGTTTTGCTTTGTACTGAGGATGAAACCCAGGGCATTTATACTGAACTGCAGTCCCAGTCCTTCATTATTTTTTTATTATATTTTTAAAATCTTTTATGTATTTATTTGGTACAAAGTCTTGCCATGAAGTTCAGACTCATAGTAACCCTCCTGTCTCAGACTCCCCAGCATGCACCCACCCACCCAGTTCTAGGGCCAGCAAGGCATGCAGTACCAGGGATCGAACCTGGATCCTTGCACTTGCCAGGCAAGCACTTAGACTACCGAGCTATCTCCCCAGCCTCAGCCCTTTCTTATTCTGAGACAGGGTCTCACTAAGTGACTGAGGTGTTCAGATTGGTCTTCCTGCCTAAGCTACCCAGAACGTTGGGATTACAGTGTGCACCACTATGCTCAGGTAACTAGGGCACACTTTCCCTTCTGTTTCCTCTTTCATCTTTGCAGGACCTGACTGCCAAATAATAAAACATCTTCCCTTCTTAGTATCTTCTTCTCCTCTGGTATCCTGTACAGCTTTCTGTAAGATACAACACTTAAGAGTCTGAGGGTCGTAGCTCAGTGGTAAACCTGTGTTTTAGTATACTCAAGACCCAAGGTTCAATGTCCAATATCACTAATCAACCTTTTAAAAATATGTACAAGTGCTGGACAGATAGCTCTGTGGACTAAAGCACCTCCTTAGACACAGTGCAGCACCCAGGGTTCAATCCCTGGCATGCCCTGCTGGCCCCACCCCTAGGGCATGCTGAGATGGCAATTGAGACTGGGCGTGGTGGTGCACGCCTGTAATCCCAGTGCTTGGTAGGCTGAAAACAGGAGAAGCATTAGGGGTCCAATCTATGTAGTGAGACCTAGTAGACCTTATAGACCCTGTACTAAATACACAAAAAAGAAAAAAGAAAAACATGTACAAAAAATTAAATTGAAAAGAAAGCAGAGATTACTGGATATGTGTGGCTAGAATTTCTGTTGGCAGAGATAGGAAAGTGTTTTTGTTAACCTAACTATATTTAAGTGGCTTCCAGAAAAAGTTTTTCACCTCAAACCCTTCAATATTTTGCAGATACTTGTTTAAACACTAGTGTGCACCAGAAATTATTCTAATTATTATTATGTATGATGACAAATACATTTATCGCTAATGACAAAACAATGTATAGAATATGCAAGTGGCAAGTGTATTTTTTTCAAACACTTCAAAATGCTTTCAAACACAAATTAGTTATTTTCATATCAATGGAACCAAAAAGTCTTCCCTATGCCAAAACCCACAGCAAGGTACTTGCAATTTGGTGCTTTCCAAAGAGAAGGAAAGAACTAAACCAGGTTCTGTCTCCAGACATGGACAATGTTGAGGACCACCTGGGCAACTCTCCTTGAAAGAAGAGCAGTTGTCTCCATTTTGTCAGGCTGTGCCTGACTCTATATCCATGTATTAATAGGTACAGAGCTGGCTAGGACTTTTCCTTATCCCTTCAGTTGGCTTGAAGCAGCGCATATTGGTCTAGCCGAGGTGCTGGTGGTAGTCTTTGAAGATAGCACATGTGTTTCCCTGATAACCCACACCTGCTGCTCTGTAATATGAGCTAGACTGAGACAGTATGAAGAGCCAATGATCCACACTGCCAGCTGGGATCAAGCCTCAAGATAAACACTATGACTTCCTGGGTGGGGCTTGAAAGATTACACATCGGAGCTGAAGCACCAGTACCTATCTCAATAGCATCTATTGAGGTAGATACGATCTCAATAATAATGCAAATTACTTTTCCTGCATATCACAGAGGTAAATGCCTCCTACCTAACCCAGCTCATAGTACTCACCTACTTCCTGCAATTCTCAGTCATTCATCCTCAAGTCACTCCTCCTTTATGACTGAATAAAACCTGGGTTCAACCCTGGGTTGAGGCCTTTGTTCTGTATAGCCATCACCATGGCTGGACTTAGGACTCCTTGGCTCCCCATAACTATAAGTATGCCTCAGTGTCTTTATTCTCGCCATGGGTTGTGCTGGAAGTGGTAGATTGGAATTAACTTGATGGGATTCCAATGACGTATTTGTGAGATTACAAATATAAACTTCTTGGACCTAGACGAGGACCAGGAAGGGCTCCCTATAGACAAGGCCATCTTTCTAGCCCTTTTAGGTACCTGGTCCTGCTAGAAAGGATTCTCAGAAAAAGAGGAGGGGATGGGTGGTTTCATCCTGCTCTCACTGGAACTGACAGGAGATGTCTTAGTAGCAACTAAAAAAACACCCGACATTCAAAGTTGAAGAAGGAAAAGTTCATTCGGCTTACAGTTTGTAGAGGTTTCAGTCTGTAGTTGGCTGGCTCCTAGGCAGAGTAGCACATGGGAGAGGGGCATCCCAGAAAAGAAACAGTTCATTGTCAAGAGACAGCAAAAATATTGTCAAGGAACAACTACAGCTCTTTCTGTCCCTCGTATCTTATCCAGGCTGCTTATGGCTGGCAGCAATCACACCCTTAAGAGTGTCCTTGAGTCTAGTGTTACATAAGGTATCAATTCCAGTGTCACGCACTCTAGAGCAGCCACCTCTGAGAAAGCCCCACTTATGACTGCCTTGGGCTTTGGAGGGATATCTAATACAAGCCTCAACAGGAGGCTACTGCTCACCCAACAAAACCCAGCTTTACCTTATTCATATAGAAGAGGAAGTTACCCTCCCAGATAGGAAAAAAATCACTTCTAATCCAAAGAAAATCAATATAAATACTCAACACAACACAAACACAGCAAAAAGTGAGTGCAAAAGTACTTTATTGTAAAAGTTTTCAATCAATCTTCGTTTCTAAAAAGTTCAGACACACTAAGATTCACTTTTGACATGTAAAAAATACAAAGGAAGAGGAATTCGCTAGTTTAAGAAACTGCACACAATGAGAAGAGTTACAATATATGTATCTGTGGTTAAATAAGAATGCAAATTCACATTATTCAGAACCTTGGGTCATGAAGAGCTCAAGTCAAATCCATACCAACACACAGTTACATAGAGCTACCTCTCGCATTAACTTTCACCCACATCAAATTTTATTTTGCTACAAGGGCTATAGAATCCCTCACTGTATGAACACAAAATTCACCTGGAAATTTTACAGCAAGGCAATTTTATCAACAATATAAATACTGTTTCCTCATAACCTACAATGTTGCATTTACCAATGGCTTATACAGTCAATAACATTCCACCCAACCCCAAAATAATCAGGCAAAACAGTCATCCAACAGCTTATTTCAAAAGGACAATGGTTCTTCCTGTTTCTCAACCAACTGTAATAAGACACATAATGAATGCTTGACACTGGGTTCAAGTGCACTGGGTGACATCACCAGCAGAAACCAAGCAGTATTAACGATTCTCTGATAGAAGCTTATAAAAATAGAAATGGGGTGATAAGCCAAAAAGATGAAGGTGTGTTTAAAACTCAGAAGGACCCATGTTTCCAAAGAAGGTTTTCAGGAGCCCCAGGAATAATAAGAAGCAACCTCATAACAACCTTTGTTCCAAATATACATATATTTCAATATATTTATGTATTTTTTCACAGTAACATTGGAGATGTGTCTAAGGCTAGTTTGTTAAAATACCCAGCGATAGTCATGAAAGTAGACAGAGAGCTACACTGCTTAAGTTTTGGAGGGCACCTTCCTTGTCTTCACACCTTCCTCTTCCTGGATTGGAGGTAGATCAAATATACTGATGGAGCAAGGCTCAGTGGGCAATGCCTGTGACTCCCGGCACTGAGGGGACTGCGGCAGGAGGACCGTAAGTCCATGTCCACATGTTCAGTGTCACTTAATGAGACAGTGACTCGAAATTATTTATTATTTTTAAGAGGGGCTGGGGAAATAG
>NW_004524583.1:986497-988023 GCF_000260255.1 Octodon degus
AGACAGAGAGAGAGAGAGAATATAAAAACAGTAAATATTAGAAACAATACAGAATTTCACTAAACAAAATAAGAGGAATTCAACAATGGTTGCTACATTGCAAAATGTTGATTTCAAATTAGTTGTTTAGATTACCACATATAAGCATGCAAAACTGGTTTTTAAAAAAGTTATAAGAAACCAAAAAGGAGAAGAAGAAAATTAAGCATTAACTGCTCCCTTCAACAGACCAGCACAAATCAATAGTATAACTACCAAGCTATCTTGGTATGAATACATAAGTATGTCCTTTCCTCTGCCTTCTGTCTTTTCTTCATCCTAGTTGTTTCTCCCCTTTGAACAGTTTCTTTGCCTTTTCACAATATCTATTGTACCTTTCAGATTTTACTCTTTCAGGTTCTTACACTAGGGAGACAATATGATATTTACACATGCAGGTCTCATTTATTTCACTTATAAATATGATCTCTAGTTACATCCATTTACCTATGAAAGCCTCTATTTTAACATTTTTTATAGCTGAGCAATATTCCACTATGTAAAAATACCATATCTTTTTTCTCCATGCCTCAGTTGATGGGTATTTGTGTTGTTTCCAAGATTTATCTATTACAAACTGCACTGCTATAAATATGGGTGCACATATATTTCTGTAGTATAATGTTTTCAGTTCTTCTGGAAAAATACCCAGGAGGGGAATAGCTGGGTTGAATGGAATCCCCAAGCCTAGCTTTCTGAGGAATCTCCACACTGATTTCCACAATGGTTGTACAAGTCTACACTACCACCATCAGTGGAGAAGAGTTCCTTTTTCCCCACAGCCCTTCCAATATTTGTTATTGGTTGACCTCTTGATGATAACCAGTTTTTTCTGTGGTGAGATGGATTTCAGTGTTGTTTTAATTTGCCTTTCTTGAATGACCAATAATTGTGAACATCTTTTCATACATTTATTTGAGAAGTTGGAAGGGATGGTAATACATGTCAGTGGTAGACCCCCTGGGTTAGATCCTGAGTACCACAAAAGACACACACAGAGAGAGAGAGAGAGAGAGAGAGAGAGAGAGAGAGAGAGAGAGAGAGAGAGAGGAGAAGGATGGAGGGATGGAGGGATGTTAGTGAGGAATTGGCTTGCTTCTCTCTCTTCTGACTCTCTACTGTCCCTGTCCACCAGCACAGGTGACCAGAATCCTGCCTAAGACCAGGAAGGGCATAGAGTCAACCGGTTTCTCAAGGATACAGGGCTTTCCCACTGGGCCTGCCTCACTCCATCTCCCCCATCTGCCTGGCACCCTGCTTTGTCAAGACTGGGGCCAGCTGGAGTGGCCTCCCAGGTGCCTTGCTGGGCAGAGACGGATCCTATCACCATGCAGAATCTGGAGGAAGGACAGCTCCATCCTCCTGTCCTGACACAGAATGAATTCTCTCCCACTCCAAAACTCAGTGGAGCATAGCTTTCTGACATAGAGCAGCCTCCATCACTTCATTCTGAAAAACAAAACACAGATGAACAAAAGTGATTAATT
>NW_004524583.1:988463-990537 GCF_000260255.1 Octodon degus
TAGAAAATTTTAACATTCAACTTTTTTTTGCAATCTAATCAAAAAAATACCTATAAAATGTCAGTATTTTAAGCCACACAATGTACTAAGCTTTTGTTGTTATTTGTATGATCTTAGGAATTAAATTCAGAGGCCTTCTGCCTTTTAACTACATTTCCAGCCATTTCTATTTTTGTATTCTTTTATTTATGTATTTATTTTAAATGTATTTGGTACAGGGTCTCACGACGCAACTTGGACTTATAGTGATCCTCCTGTTTTCAGCCTCCACGGTGCTGGGATTACAGGCCAGATTCAGTGGTGACTGACTTAAGGGACAGTGCAGCAAGCCAAACCCTCTGTCCTCAGCCTGTTCATCTGCTTGCCACTGTGCCCAGGGGTGGGGACAGTGCAGCATGTGGTGCTAGGGATCAAACCGCTAAGCTTGCCTACAAAGGCACTTAGTCTGCTAAGCTATCTCACCAGCCCTCATTTTTATTTTTATTATGAGATAGGACTTGCTGAATTTCCTGGGATGATCTTGAATTTGCGATCCTCCTGCCTTTGCTTCGAGAGTCGCTGAGATCCCAGGCATGCACCACTGTGCCTTTCTCTGTGATAAGTTCTGATGAGGCAAATATGCAGTCTGGCTGAATCAGGTGCAGGTACTGATGTAGGGCCTTGGAAGACTCCTTACAGAGCCCACCTAGTCTACAGCAGGTCCTCTAACTTTACAGTTTATTTTGTCCATTACATTTTCCAACTGCTCTATCAGCTTGCAGAGGGCAGGAACTGTGTGTCCTCCACACATGGGACAAAGCAACAAAGTTGCCAAGCCAAACTCTCTGCCTTCAGTCTGTTCACCTGCTTGCCATTCCACCTCTGACTTTTCTGCTCTCTTTACTTACCATAGAGCAAGAGAGATTCTGGGTCCAGGCCCAGCCCCGCACAGCTAGGTTCACTCTGATCGTGGAAGTCCTGCAGCAAGATCCCCAGCACCAACTCCTCACTCATCATGTACTTCATAAAACTGTCATCCTCCATTGGAACCCCAAACTGCAGGTGATAAGTGACTGTGGAATTTTCACCACTGCAAGTCAGACCAGAGACATTACCATCTATTGACAAAACCACACTGAATGTCAGGAAATTGATTGTAACAATAGCATTTGTTTACTGCACATTTTCTGTCTTGAATCTTCCACTGCAGCCCACCATATAGCCTCCTCCCTCCCCTTTAGGAGTCCAGTAGGAAAGACATGGGGGGGGACATAATCTAGCTACTATCAAAGAAGGTCACCTATATGAACCCTGCCACTCATCCTGTTCTCAAAGAAGCTCCCCCTCCAAGTGTACATCAAAGCTACTCAGTTTAACCAGTTCCCTATGCAATCTATAAAATGGTTCATGAGAGGCTCCAAAATGCCCTACCATTGGCTGGGTGATAATTTCTGGATCCCTGAGACTGTGTACTGGCTGTGAATCATACTTCCTGTGTTTGTTTTCAAAGTAGGAAGCTTTTCCGTCCCATTTCCAGTTCCAGATGACCAACTGGATGACCAACATCTTTAACTGTCAATAAGAGGACCCCAGAAACACTAACTCTGAGGAAACCCTAACCTTCCTTCTTAGAAGGTATGGGTTTTTTGTTTTTTTTTTTTTCCTTTTTAGAGTAAAAATAATCAAAGATATGTCCTTAGATATTTAAAATCTTACGGTGTTCTTTAAATGCTACCTCAACATTGAGGATTGCTTTGGTTCAAGATGATTAAGAATCAACAGTAAAATAACTGACAGGAAGTCTCAGCTGAGACCATCATGCTGAGGCAAGGTTGATGGATTTTCTGTTCCCCTCAGCAGTGAAGCAGGCTATAGTCTCTGCTAAGTAAAGCTGAAGAGTTCCCTCTTGTGGCCATAGGCCACATAAGCCAACAATCACATTTTACTCTGGTTAACAATTCCATCTACTACAGCCAAGAAACATGTCAAACTCTTTGGATAAAAAGAATAATATAGATTTGAGACCCTGAAGAAATACACAGATTCAAAGATTCTACTAAAGGCAAACTAAAAAAAAAAAAAAAAAAAAAAAAAA
>NW_004524583.1:1000592-1010286 GCF_000260255.1 Octodon degus
AGTCCGCATCTTGTACAGCAATTAACCACTAAGAAGAATATATGCAGTGTATTATTTGTTGAAACTGTACTTCCGATTTGATTTGAAACTGTCTTATTGCTATCTGTTTATCAATAAAACTGTAGAAAAAAAATAAAATAAAGAAAACAAAAACCAATTACTAGCAGTTTCAATAGTGAATACATTGCATATTGTTGTCTTCATAGTGGTTATTCATAGTACAAGATGCAAACATGGCATCCTGTCAAAACACTATTAGTACAAATCTTTCTTTTCATTGAATTAAGAGAAAGTAACTATATATCTATCCTAACTATTCTGTATACACAGTTACAAAATTGTCCTTCATTTATATCCCCTTTTTTGTTTAGTTTTGTCAGAGATGGCTATTCCATTGCCATTGAAATATTTTAGGTACATGAATTCAGCAAAATAATCCAATATAGTTCAGCAGTCCATATAGGAGTGGGTTATCCACAGGTCTGGCATTGTCAGGAGTTGTTCAGCTGAGCCTTTTACAGCTCAGCATATTAATACGGCTTTACTTTTTATACTTCGTTTTTATACTTTTCTGCTGGATGATTAAGACCAAGATAAAGCAAAACCTATATAACAATAAATGTAACTTTTGTATCTACCATAGTCAGTCAAATCCCCTCAGCATTTCCCCTGAGTCCCTGTATCACAGTTTGTAGATCTTTTGTGAACATTTTGGCCCTAACCTTCCAAGGTCAGTGAGGACTCAGGACATAGGACAACCTGTACTGTAACATCCTGTAAGTCAGTTGTGTCCCAGATTTTCTGATCAAGGAAATTGTAGGGCCACAGAGGAAAGTGATTGATGATGTGGAGTGTGCCTAAGGAGAATCACATGGAGAGAAAACATTCTCTCAGGCTCTCAGAGAGAGCAAATTGGTCAGGCAATGGCCATGACTCATCCACATGGCTGACACTGACAAAAGATCTAAAATGTATTTAATACAGGGTCTACAGGGTCTCACTACATATATCAGACTTATAGTGACCCTCCTGTTTTCAGCCTCCCAAGCACTGGGATTACAGATGCATGCCCCATGCCCAATCTCATTTACCATCTTAGCATGCTCTGGGTTTGGGGTTTGCATGGCACACTAGGGATCAAACCCCGGTCGCTGCACCTGCCTAAGCAGGTGCTTTAATCCACTGAGCCATCTGGCTGACCCTTCTGTGAATCTTATTCAATCTAGCTTCTTCACAAATTCCATTACATGATTCTACCAGTTCACTCTGCCATATACCTCTCTTCCAATTTTTCCTATTGTAAACTAGGCAGAAGAAGCAGTCATCTTTGAGGATCTGTGTATTTCATACAGGGAAGGATTATACCACAAATGGATTTTCTGGATCTGAGATCAAGTAATAATCAACTCAACTAAATCTCACAAAATTATACTCCATTTTACTTTTCTCCTAGTAATGATCCATTTCTCACATTCTTACAAGACTTTCAAACTTTTCCCAACTTGCAAGATGTAAAATTGTATTTCATACTGTTTTCTTGTCTTGCTTACTAGTAAGGTTGAGCTTCTTTCCATATATATATTTTTTCTTTTTTAAAACAAAAACTAATGTATTCACTATTTTTGTTGTTCACTTTTTTTTTCTTTGTTTCTTTATTGAGACAGAATCTCCTTATATAGTTCAGGCTGGACTTGAACTCACCACAAAGCCCAGACTGGCCTCAAACTCATGGTGACTGTCCTGCCTCAGCCTCTCAAGAGCTGGAATCATAGGCATGCACCACCACAAGCCAGCTATGTTACATGTACTTGATTCTTTGAGATTTCTGAACTTGGATTTATCTATTACATTTCCTTATCTCTCTAAAGTGATTAGTTGTTTATACAAGGAACCGATATTTTGTTATAGACTCTTTCATTGGGCTTTGATTAATCTTTCCATTATGTATCAGAGATATAAATCCTAAGTTCATAGTAATACAGGACATATGACTGAATACATTTGTATTATAGTTCTTTTTTTCTCATTGAAACATTATATTTTATGTAATAATTTATATTTCTAGAAAACAAATCCCGGGCTTCTCCCTGCTCTGCACTGTCACCTTGCTTTCTCATGATCCATGCTAGCTAAAGTCATTGGCATAATGACATCAAACTGAGGGCCCAGAAGCAGGTCATTCTGCTGTGTTTTGAGGTCTCTGGGCTGCACATCAAAGCTGAAGCTGACCACTTCATCCTTGCCTAACCCACCCGTGAGGCTCACAATTGCCCCTGCTCTGTGATTGTCCATGATTTTAAAGTCACCAAAGTAACAGCTTTTCATGATCGCAGTTGGAACCCCAATGATGCCTTTGAAGCATGGCCTCATAAGAACCTGGCCCAAGGATGAGCTATAAGCACCTGCAGACTTTGCTCACACCTGTCTTTGTCCACAGATACATATACAAACCAATGTAGATTCTAGCATCATTTTTGCTCAGCAAAAGCAAATCCTCAATTTAAAACGCAAGCAAGAGGAAAACAACAAGAAGCTGATCACATAGCAGTATTGGTCTGGCAAGTAGGTAGAAAGAAAGGAAGAAAAGAAGCTGCAGATACTCATAAAAAAGAATGAGAAGGAGAAGGCTGGGGTAAGGATCACAGGACACAAACTCCTGTGATAAAAAGACCCACCACATCTCACACAGGTAATATGACATGACCTAGATGGTGTCACTGCCTCCAAAAGTTTTTGAAGGAATCAAATGAAAGCCAGATAGACAAAACACACTCATTCAACCATGCAGTTACAGGAAAGAGCCAGATCTTGCTCAGGTTTTCTTATAAAAAGAACTCCAATATCCACTTTATTTCATGTAATGAAGAGTGGTCCAGTTTTGGAAATGATGACAGATGCTATGGTTTGCCAAGTATCTCCTAAAGGTCCATTTGCTACAAGGCTTGGGTATCAGTCTTTGGCACTATTGGGAGGTATGACCTATAGAAGCCAGGCAAGGTCTTTAACCTGGTATAACCTTATCCTTTGACAGGTCTGGAAGCGGGAGCCAGGAAGGAGGCTGCTGATAACTGCTGAGACCCTCTGAGAAACACAAGACAGGTATCACTGACCCCTGGAGTTCCCTTATCATCCTCACAAAGCCAAAAAGATGATAAATCCCTCTTACAATGGACTCTGCTTTTTACATCGGATGCTCCCCACTCTCAATCTTTTCGCCTCTTGTGGTGCCAGGGTTAGTTTGTATTGTGAAGAAGTGTTTGACTATTGGTTTGCAGTTACTAATAAGTCACCTATGAGAATGGTGGTATTATGGATAACTTGTAGGAATGGCAGTATGACAAGGACTGTGAACGCTGTTTCTTGGAATTCACAGACAAAATAATATTTTTCATTTATGCTACCTATAGTTTGAAGCAATTTGTTTATAGAAGTTATACTTAATTTTTCCCTAGCTAATCTCTCCAGAGTCTGGAAAGCATTGGTGAATATTCTTATTTTTATAGGAATGTGGTTATTTTCATTGGTTCAATAAAAATCTGTTCTCTTTTTGACAGGATACAACTAGAGGAAAGGAAAACTGCCATTCCCAGGAATGCCATATTCAACAATGGGCCTAGAGTTCCTCAACTTAAGCAACTCTACTCCTTGTCATTACAGCAAAACAAATTTTAGAAGAGCTTATGTGCTTATTTTAGAAAAAATAATTATCTTCCAAACTAACTGACCTGACCATGGAGTCATCATGAACAGAAAGATTGCATTTTTACTATGAATAACCACTACAAAGACAACACTATGCAATGTATTAATTCTTTTTGCAATGTATTAATTATTGAAACTGTCCTACTAATTGGTTTTGAAACTGTCTCATTGCTATTTGTTTCTCAATAAAATTAATGAAAAAAAAGAAATATTGCATTTCTGAGGAAAGCCATAGTACACCTGCTACTAGTTTGTGTATCTGTTCACTGCTCTTGAGTATTTAACAAATATTTATAGACTGGACTAGATTTTAAATTTTTCAGTTTTCTCCAATATCTAGCTAAAAGTCTACAACTAAGAACAAAACCTGCTCTGTTCCTGAACCCCAGAAAGTTGACGAACAATGCAAATGTAAGTTTCAAAGGACAAGTCTTATACCAATATCTAGGGTTTGGTTAAGTGTCACCCAAGGGTATATTTACTAAAGGATTTGGACACCATTCCATGGCATTGTAAGGAGGTGTGGAAGATTTAGGAGGTAGAACCTCATGGAAAGAAGGTGCTGGGATGCATGCTTGGAGGGTATCCTGGAACTGCAGCCTCTTTTCTTTCTTTTGTTTCCTAACCACCAGTGAGCAGCTTTCTCTGCCAAAGAGCCCCAGCCAGACATTATGCGTCACTAGAGGCTCAAGGGCAATGGATAAGGTCAAGCAACCATGGCCTAAAATCCTTGAAACCATGAATCAAAACAAAGCTTTCCCCTCCTTGAGAGGTAATTGACTCAACTAAGCAACTGCACTAAAACAAAGCTGACTAATATAGCCACAGAGTTCACCAAAACACCTAAAGTCACACCCAGAGATATTCAGACTAAAAACAAGGAAGAGAGCTTAATTTTGTGCTGTAGGCAGCTTTTTCCAAGACTGTCATCAAGACAATCATAGTTACTTCTAAGAATGTAATTGGAACAATCATGATTATCTCCCTATCATAATAAGACTCTTCTCTTAATTTTTCTCTTGTTTATGCCTGTCTCTTTAATTGTGGAGGTTAATTCTATGTTTAGAACTCCACAATCAGTAGCTTCTGGGTAACTACCATGTTGGAACTAGAGTGTTGGAACTATCCTGTCAAATCTAAATCTTTGCCGTTCCTAAAAGATCTCTTAGTCTACCTAGGGAGTAATTTTAGCAAAATCCCTAATGCAACTGTTTGCTCAAATCATCCTAGTGGTCTCACTTACAGAGTTAGCACTCGGCTTTAACTTAGCCAAGTCCTGGTATGCTAGATGACAGAGCTACTACCTACTAACTGAACAAAGAGGAATCTGGGCAGTTGTTGACACTTCTTGTGCATGTAGATAAATAACTGGGTATAGAGATTCAGGTGCCAGTATTAACAAATAGTAAGGGGGGGGGGGATAAACTTGTCCACATAATTCCTTGATCCATCTCACTTTGTTGTTGTTGTTGGTATTGGGAATTGAACGCATGACCTAGCACTTGCCAAGCAGGTTCTGTGTCACTGAGTTATATCTCCAGCCCAACCCATTGGATTTTAATTGGTTTGATTCATGGGGACCTTGGGTAAGGACTATAACTGAAGTCCTCAGTATTACTCTTCTGCTCGTCAACTTTCTGATACATGGTACACTCTCAAAAGTTTTATATGCTTGTGTGCAGCCATCTGTTGAATATCAAATGAACAGTCTTTGGCTAGAACAACAAAAACTGAAAGAAATGTGTCATCCTGAGGCTTCCTTAACCAACAAATGATATCTTAACAACAGTAGTTCAAAATAATGCTAAGCATAATGTTAATATCCTAAGTTTTGGTTAGGCTGCCACTTAGAAGCAAAATCAAAAGAGGAAAATATTAAATAAAAATTAGAGAAAGCCATTGTTTCTAGCTAAGCTAATCAGCTATTTTTTCAATTGTTCTGTTCCCTTGTCCTTACCTTAAAAGAAAGTAACTTTGAAATAACTAATCCACTTTTAGCTTTCATTGTTACTTTCTTTAGGCACTTGTCTATCTACAAAACTGGCTTCCTGAGTTCTGACCATCAGAGCACTTACTCTATTTTATAGAATGAAGTTTTCATGATTGTATAATTGAAAATAAAGCCAATTAGGCAGTTTTGCAAGATCTTTTGGATCTGGCTGTCAGCCACGCCATGTGCCAAGACTTTTCCACACAGTCCTTGTAGCCTGGCTGAAGAGCCCCCATCTTCACAAGGACTCGTTCTCCACATGTCCCACCCTTTCTACCCAGCCTCCCAGTCACAGCCTGGGCCACACTCTCCCTCACTGCCATCCAGCCACTCATTCAGGCTGCTGAGGGAGGACGCCTCATAAGTGCCCCTGAGTCTTGCTCACTTGCCCCGACCCTTGGCCTCACGCAGCCTCCTCCTCTTCCCTATAACACCTTCACTATGACACCTTCTAACTGCTCTCTTCCTTGCATCTTTCTACACTATCACACAAAACAACTAAAAGGAAATCTGACCACGTTGTTTGTTGACTAAACTCAGTGCCTTGTCCAAGAATGGGAAAACTTCCATTCCCTAACGCCTCCCTTCCTGTTCCACTTCAACCTAAAAGTCCTCATGACACAGCATGCTCAGGCAGTGTATACTGCTTGGCAGCTCCCTAAATACCCTGTAACCTTTTACACAGAACATTCTTACCTCATATTTCAAGCCTCATCCTGATCATCATATCCTCCAATAGGCCACGCATGCCTGCATCCCACCTCAGGCAGTCCAGATGCCCTTCCTGAGTGGCTGGAAGGTGCACTCTATACATCTCAATAATAGACACACCACATTGTTTTGTCATTACCTCTTGCCTCGACTTGAACTGTGAGCCCACTGAAGCATGCTGTCCAGTGCATTATCATGCCACCAGTTGATCAAACACAGCCCCAGTGTGAGAGCACAGCTCCAGGGTGCACAGAGCTGGAGGTCAGGGCTCCTCCCTCCAGCCTTTCACCACAGAAAAGGCATTTCTAAGCATCTTTCTCTGCTAAAATCCAGATGAAGAATTGAAGCTTCTGACCCTAAAGCTTTATGCCAATTGTTTGGGCAGAACTCATAATAATCTCATGTTAAAAAAATTGAATAGTCAAAAGAAGAGGAAAGAGAAAAGCTCAATAAACGTGTAAATCATAGTTACCCTTTTAGTGAGCAGGTGAGGCAATTCCTCTTCAATAGTACACTCCTCTGGAATCTTCAACATGATAAAGAATGTTTTGTTTGATGATAATTCAATTCTGTCATTTTCATCTTCATCGATGTACATTACTAAAGAGAGTCGGGAAGTGAAAATAGAAAATAAAAGTCAATCTGTATGTAAAATAAACTCTTCTGTTCTGTTGCCTGCTGTACATATTAAACAGAACCTGAGCACTAGTCAAGAATAGAGCTTTGCCATGGTAAGGAAGTACAAGCTTTCTCCACTGAGTAAAACAGAATGAAAGACAGGTGCTTGCCTCCATTAGGAGAAAAGTTTTGTATGTGTGGCCAAAGTGGTCTTGGATATCACTGAATACAGACTCGAGGAAGAGCCAGAGGAAAAGAGTGCAGTGAATAGGGACACCTTTGCTAAAACAAATCACCAACAGAGTGAAAAGAACCCAGAGAGTGGGAAAGAATTATAGCCAGTTGTCCCTTAGACAAAAGCCTTCTATCTAGATCATATAAAGAATTGAGAAAAAAAAATAAGGTCCACAAAATTAAAACACCCAAACCAAAAATGAGCATATGAGTTGAATAGACATTTCTCATATGAAGAAATACAAATGACAAATAAATATGTGAAAAAATGTTCAACATCATTGGTCATTTGAGAAATGTAAATTAAAACAACACTGAGATTCTGTCTCACACCAGAAAGAATGGCTAACATCAAGAAGTCAGCCAATAATAAATGCTGGAGGTGCTCCATTCTTAGAGAATGGAGAAAGGAACCATTCTCCACTGTTGGTGGGAGTGTAGACTGGTGTAATCATTGTGGAAATCAGTATGAGGATCCCTCAAAAAGCTAGGATTGGAAATCCCTTTCAAGCAAGCTATTCTTCAGGGTATTTTCCAAGAAGAATTAAAAACCTCATACCACAGTGATATATATACACCCATGTTTATAGCAGCACAATTTATGTTAGCTAAATCTTAGAAACGGCTGGGGAGATAGCTCAGTGGAATAAGTGCCTAGCAAGTGCAAGGTCCTGAGTTTGATCCTTAGTACCACCAAAAATAAATAAATAAATCTTAGAAACAACCCAAATGCCCATGAAATGAGGAATGGATTTTTTTTTTAAATGTGGCTTCTTCATATAATGGAATACTACTCAGTCATTGAGAAGGATAAACTTAAGACTTTTATAGGTAAATGGATGCAACTCAAGACCATTCTGATAAGATAAATCAGACTCATATGCATATGTAGTATGTTGTCTCACGAATGTGAGAAACTGAATGAGCAGATACAAAGTGTACAATAGATATCTAAATAGGGAAGAAACTGTTCAAAGAGAAAGAAAAAGTATGATAGGAGAAAGGGGAAGGAAGAAAGGGAAAAGGAAATATATACCTACATAAGATAGTTAAGACGGTTATACAGCTAATTTTGTCTTAATTAAAAAAAGGTTTGTGCTAATACTTTTTGGACAATATATCATGCCTGTATCTTGTACTCTGAACAACTACTATGAATATAACAATAGGCAATGCATTAGTTATTGTTACTCTCCTACTAGCCTGTTTTGAATTTATTTTATTGTTGTTTTTAACTTCTTTTTGTTTAAAATAAAAATTTAAAAGAACACCTTTGTTAAACTGAACCTGCACCTTCACTATGTACACAGATGTCGGGGCAGGTGCCAGGAGACAAGAGGAGGTGGAAGGAGAACAGCAGTGAGCAACTTCATTGCATCACCTTTCTGTCCTGTACTACCAAAGACCGTCAGGAGAAAGTGGCACCATGAACCAGAACAGAGATGCACCCAGAAAATGAGCGTGTGAACCCATGTCTTGAAGTCTCCCCAGGAATCAGCACATGGATATGAAGTCACTGCCCTAGCTGGTCCCCAGCAAAAGAATGTTGACACATTCTGTTTGCAGAAGGGAAGCCAAACTTCACTCAGAGCCTGAGGGCCAGCAGGTATTACCTGCCTGGGACAGTGAGCTCTGTGTTTCTCCTGTTCTAGAGACTGCTAGTTAACTGATTTGTAAGCAGTCAGAGCTGAAAGAAAACAAAGCCAAGAGCCAGAAGCTGGCAGCGTTGCACTCATTACGCTCCTGCGGCTCCACGCCAGCCTCCCAGGCTGGTCCTGCACAGGGCCACCTCTCTGGCCCTGAGAAAGGTGTGGGTGGGAGGAACCAGGTGTGCAGAGATGGCACCCTTAGGTGCCATACCTCACACGTAACAAAACAAGCCTCTCTCCCTGGACTTTGAAAAGCTATTGTGGAATAAATTTAGTGTTTTAATGGAAGAATAAGTTTTTTAAAAAAAATCTGCTATTGATTCTCTAAAAAAATCTGAAAATGTAAGGCAACATGTGCAAAGTGTGTAGAAAAGAGTTAGTATAGCAGGCCTGACATCATAGGTTTTAAAATCTGCTCAAGCTTAGCCCCTTAGCTGGCATATAAGGCCAGGTTTGGGAAAGGATCCCACTATTTCTTCATAAGAGGAGGTCACTGGACCCCAAAATTTTGAGCCCACAATGTGGCTAATGGTGCCTTTTTTGTGGAGGTCTCAAGTTGTGGTCCATGCTAAGCAGAGATTGTCTGTACCAACTCCCAGTGAAAACACAGGACGCGGGATGTCTAATGACACTGACGAGCATTCCCACAATGCACTGCTGTAGAAATTAAGCATGCCTTGGGCAACTACACTGGGAGAGGGCTCTGTAAAGCTTGTGACTGGTTTCTGCTAGACTTCGCTACAATAAATTCTCCAATGTACTTTTTTTTTTTTTTTTTTTTTTTTTTTTT
>NW_004524583.1:1010386-1015690 GCF_000260255.1 Octodon degus
CCTGGTTCTGCCAAAAAAAAAAAAAAAAAAAAAAAAAAAAAAAAAAAAACCACGAGGAACGGGGAACATAGTTCCGTGGTAAAATGCTTGCTTAGCACCCATGAGACTGGGTGCTAATGTCAGCAACACAAAAACAAGCTTCAATTCAGCTACACTAGTTTACAAATGACATTATTTATCCTCTTGGTTTTGCCCTTTAATTATGGCTAATGATGGTCACCAGGTAGATGGGCAGCCACTCTGCACACCCATTGTCAAGGATGTAAGCTAATGAAAAGGGCCGGGATGGGCTTCCAGAAGATCAGGCCAGAAGCTGAGCACTCAGGCTGCCAGCCCAGCCTGGCCACCTCATCCCAGTCCCCTCATGCCAGGCTACTGGGAAAATTTGCAAATGGCTACATTTTAATGGGAAAAGAAGAACTTTCTGGGAAGCAGTGAATTCTGTGGGCTTTGCCTCAGCAGCTCCCCTGCTACACACACTCGCAAATGATAAGTGGAAGGGAACTTTCCAGGTTCCTGCTCAACCATTCCCAGGTGAATGTCAAGACCCCTCTGAGGACACGAAATCCCAGAGATGTGGTTTCCATTGCCATGTGCAACAGTGTCCTTTGGGAAAGGAAGGCTTTTATTTCTTGGGTAAACATTTTAGACATCCTAACTGAATTTTTAAAGATAAAATTAAAATACTTTCTGTGGGAATTTCTTCATCCATAATAATAAGGTCTTTGGCAGGGTCTTCTATCAAATAACTTTTAAAACCATAATCTCTAACATCAAGTTTTGGTTGGGTTTCACTTATCTTCTTCATTAGTTTTCCCAGTGTCTAGCCCCATGCCCATTATATAGCCCCAGCTCCTCTTGACACTCAGCATAGGGCTGGATTCTTAGACCTAAAGGCTCTCAATAGTTCTTGCCCATCACTGACACAGTCTTTAAATTGGATGTTGGGTCACAGAGAAAGAGGAAAGTGAATGTGAAGGTTTAAACATAAAATGTCACCTAAAAGTCTCAAGTGTTTGGAAGGTGATTGGATCATGGCAGAGCTAAAGTTGTGAGCAGCTGGGCCAGTTGGAGGTGAGTCACTGAGAGTATGACCAGGAAGCGTGCATTTTGTTCCCAGCTCCTCTTCTCTTTCCCTGCCTGCTGATGGCCTCAGCCTGAGCATCTTCTCCCCACCATGCCACTTCTCCCTTGGAGCCCCTTGGCCATGGCTGAAGCCATGAACCAAAATAAACTGCTCCTTCAGGCTATGAGTATCAGCTTCAGGTTCTTTATCTCAGCAGTGGACAGTGACTAATACAGTCTGTGGGCTCTGGATAGCTTTTTCTCCCTGTTTCGTAATTAAAGGAACCACTGTCAAGGACATCATCTTTAGGTAGCATGTGCCTTGGGGCCTGTCTTACTTTTCTCACTGCTGAGACAAAATACCCAACACCCAGTTAAAGGAGGAAAGGTTCACTTTGGCTCACAGTGTGTAGAGGCTCCTGTCCTTAGTCAGCTGGCTCCGAGGCAGGGTGAGGCAGCCGAAAACATCACAGAGGAGACACAGTTCATGACAATCAGGACAAGCAGAAGGCAGCAAGGCAGTGAAGCAGCAAGAAGCAGCAGCAGCACCAAGCAGTGAGGCAGAAGCCTCTCCCTCTTATCCCTTCCAGGCCACCTACCTTTTGAGTGGTGCTGCCCATGCCCAGGGTGGACCTTCCTATTACCCCCACCCAGAGTTATACTAGACCAATGAGCGGACTAATGTAGTAACCACACAGCCTTAATCCCAGCAGCACACACCCATCTTCAAAATCCCCACCTATGACTGCATGATACTTTGGAGAGATATCTAGATACAATCAATATCAGGGCCTATAAAAAGGAGAAAGAAGCTAGCTTGGCACTATCCATGTAGATTTCTAGTCCATTTTTATTTGTCTGTTATGATTTATATCTGGATGTCCCCAAAATCTTCATATGATCATAGGCAAGACTTGGGGAGATGATTGGATTATGGGTCTGGTATAGCTGGCTGGCTTGACATTAGGAAGTGGAGTAGGGATGAAAGAACTGGGTCAATGGAGTTGTCATGTGGAGTGGTTTATTTCCTTACCCTGCTCCTCCCTTGTTCTCTCAACTTCCTATTCTCCATGCTCTGAGGAGCTCCCCTTGGCCCAGGCTCTTCCACCACACCTTCTTGCCTTAGAGCCAGCCAATTACAGATGGAAACATCTATCAACTATGAGCCAAAATGAACCTTTACATTGTAGGCATCAGGTTTTTTGTGTCCATGACAAGGAAAGTAAGTAAGGCACTATCCCACAGTGCTACCACTGGCTTTGTTTGCTTCTTCTCCCTGTACTACTAATGTTATGGTTTGGAAAATGTATGGTTTGATAGGACTTCTTTGTGTGTGTGTGTGTGTGTGTGAGAGAGAGAGAGAGAGAGAGAGAGAAAGAGAGAGAGAGAGAGAGAGAGAGAGAGAGACAGACAGACAGACAGACAGACAGACAGACCCAAAGACCATCCTAGAACTGAGCCTCTGTGGTTCTATTACTGGTTTCCTTCACACTACAAAGTACAGGAGAGTCATCCTAGGCAAATGCTACCTGGAGCAGGCAGGGTAGGGAGATGATTTTTCCAGAAAGAGAGAGATAAAAACATAATGGCCCACACTCTTACCTGAAGTCTGCTATTCCAACCGACATGAAGTAACGACTCAGAGATGGTGATGTACTGTACACATCTATGAGCTAAACAAACAGGAAGAAAACACACAGAGAGATTACTAATGGCCCTTTTACATGTCACCTGACAAAGAAGAAGGACTTTGTACTTTAGCCAGGAATAATCTCTCTAGAGGTCTGGCCCAAGAAAGGATGGTGTGAGTCTATTAAAGTCAAAGTTCAACTTAACATTCATTTAAAAGAATCTCATTCACAAGGACTAAGTGACCTGCTGGGAATTCCCATTTCTCCTACAAGTCACACTGGCATCTTGTGACCTGGATAGTGACAGTAGTTGGTGATCGGCAGCTACAGCTAACACAGGCCCCAGGCAGGTGAAAAAGCAAAAAGTAGCGGGTAGGGACAACAGCACAGGCCTATCATCACCAGGTACCTCACATACATCGTTTTCTGCCCTCTCCAGAGCTTTACTGAGCCACAGCTGTATAGCACTGCCTCTAGACAAAGGGACAAAGTGATACCGTGCAAAGAGACGGAGCTTTTATTTAATGAATGAACTACTGTATGCATCTTTTTTCTAAAAAATGACACCTATGTTCCTATGATCAAAGTTTCATGCCTTTGTATTTTACCAAACAGATGTTCCTTAATGTATAATGTGCTGTCTCAATAAAAGTACTGTAAATGGAAAATTTTGTAAGTTGAAATGCATGTAATACATACAACCCACCAGACTCCATAGCTTAGTCTAACCCAACTTACATGTGCACAGTGCACCTCCATTATCATACTATTGGGCAATCATCTCAACACAAAGACTATTCCATAATGTGAACTTGACTATGTTGTATAGTTTACTAAATATTGCAGTGAAATCAAAAAATAAAATGGTTTCAGCATGGTACTGGCATAGAGACAGACATGAAGATCAATGGAACAGATTAAAAGATGTAGACACAACTGGAGATACACTCAGCCACCCTATCTTTGATAAAGGGGCCAAACATGTTCATTGGAAGAAAGACAGCCTCTTTAAATCATGCTGGAAAAACCAGCTTTCCACATGCCGAAGCCTAAAAACTAGACCTATACCTCTCACCATGCACAAAGCTAGTCAGAATGGGTCAAAGATTTAAAAAGTAAGACAGAAACACTAAATCTTCTGGAGAAAAATGTAGGTAGAAATCTTAAAGACATAGGGGTAGGTAGGGAATTCATGAACAAAAACCAAACTGAAAGGGAAATACTTCAAAGAATCAACAACTGGGATCGTATCTTTTTGAAAAGTTTCTGCACTTCAAAGCAAAATCTCCAACAGAGTAAAAAGAAAATCCACGAAGTTGGAAAAAATTATAGCTGACTATCACTCCAACAAAGGCTTTCTATCTAGAACATATAAAGAATTTTTATAATACAGGCCCCCCAAATTCAAAAAGCCAATCCAAAAATGGGCATCTGAGAGGAATATACACTTCCCAGAGGAAGAAATACAAATGGCAACTAATTATATGAAAACATGTTCAACATCATTGGTCATTTGAGAAATGCAAATTAAAGCAACACTGAGATCCCATCTCACCTCAGAAAGAATGGCTAACATCAAGAAGTCAGCCAATAACAAACACTGGAGAGGGTGCAGAGAAAAAGGAACCCTTCTGCACTGTTGGTGGGAGTGAACACTGGAACAAGCACTATGGAAATCAGTGTGGATTCCTTTAAAAGCTAGGATTGGAGATCCCATTCAAGCCAGCTATTTGCCTCCTGGGTATTTTTCCAGAAGAACTGAAAACCTTATACTATAGTGATATGTGTGGACCCAGGTTTATAGCAGCACAATCTATCACAGCTAAATCTTGGAAACAACCCAGATCCCCAACAACTGAAAAATGGATAAGGAATATGTGGTATATTTACACAATGGAGTTTTATTCAGCTATAAAACAGGATAAATCTGAGTCTTTTTTTGGTAAATGGATGCAACTAGAGAACATACTCTTAAATGAAATAAATCAGACCCGCATGTGCAAACATATTATCTCCTTAGTGTGAGAACCTGAAAGAGAAAAATGTAATCTGAATGGTACAATAGATAGTAGGAAAATGGAATAAATTTCTTTAAAAAGAAAGAGTTACTAAGTTGAGGAGAAGGTACTACTATGTAGTGAGGCTTGTCCTTTTAAAAATATATATTTTATTCATTTATTTAGTACAGGGTATCACTAGACAACTCAGTCTCATAATGATCCTTAAATCTCAGACTCCCCATTGCTAGAATTACAGATATGCACCACTATGCCTAGGTTCAGCGGCTAGCAATGTAGCACGGGGTTCTGAGGCTGGCACAGCCTGTGGTACTGGGGATCCAACTCAGGTCCTTGTGCTTGCTGGACAGGCACTTAGATCACTTACTTATCTCCCCAGCTCAGAGGCCTGTCTTTAAGAAACAAAACATGGCTCTATTGTTGTGCTTTCATACCACCAAACGGCCAGAAAGTCCTTGAGTTGAACCACAGTAAGGTAGAACTGCCTTTGTGGAACTCAGATCTTTAAGAAACAAAATAGTGGGGCTGGTGAGATGGCTCAGTGGTCTAAAGCACCTACTTAGAACAAGCTTAGCAAAGCACAGGGACCG
>NW_004524583.1:1034107-1035380 GCF_000260255.1 Octodon degus
AAAAAAGGATTGCCAAAGCTACTTCAGAAAGTAGCACAAGAAGGGGATTGTTTTGAGGGGGGTAAATGTGTCTTTTACAGTAATAAATTTTTAAATTTCAGCATTACATGTAGCATTTTTATCACATTCTATACATCCAAGAGGGAGGAATTGTTGTTGCCGTAGGGAGGAATGAGCTTGCCAAGAGAAAGAATGAGCAATGTGAAAAGTAAGAGAATTGTAGGCAAGCATCATGGACCCACAATGAAAAGACTGAAAACAAAACTAACAAAATCAACTTAAAAGTCATAAATTCTATAGACTCAGAGTACAATGAGCAGAAAGCTGAGTAGAAGAAGGGAAGAAGGTAGGATTTTGGGATTAAGCAATTGTTACCAACCTTATAAAGAATAATTTGGAACAATGCATCCAAGAGGTTTAGGAACAAGCAACAGGCATGATTGAAATGCAGACCTCCCTTTCCAGAACTTCACCAGTGAAAGAAAAGGATAAAAATGAAAATGACATTAGGAAGAATCTTATGGAGCACTGTCTTAAAAATGGAGTTGCTACCAACACATCAAAAGAGTTGAGATGACCCTTAAGAGGCTTAGAGAGAGGAGGAAATACTGAAGATCTATGGATCAGAACCAAAAGCAGGGATGGTGACCCCTTCAGAGCTTTCAATGATTCAAAGAACAGCCAGCGGTGGCGCAGGATCACCACCACTGATCTGGAGGGTATTGTGTGGAGATGAAAGGTAAAGAATACAGTCTTGGTGAAGGGAGTATAATATGAGTTTTGAGAGACAATCCGGGGCCATTGAATCCTGAATAGACCCAGAGCACAGGCCCCATGTGTGAGTGAGACAACCCGGGGCCCCCAGATCCTGAACAGACCCAGAGCGCAGACCTGGAGAGTGAGTGACACGACCCAGGCCGTGGAATCCTGAATAGACCCAGAGCACAGGCCTGGTGTGTGAATGAGAGGACCTGGGGCCACTGGATCCTGAATTGACTCAGAGCAGAGGCCTGCTGTGTGAATGAGACTGCCTGGGGCCCACTGGATCCTGAATAGACCCAGAGCATAGGCCTGGCATGGAACCCTTCTGCAGAACTCCCTGCAAAGAGGCTAGAGGCAAGACCCACCCAGCACATTCAGGAGCAGAACATCTTCCCAGAGTGACACAAAGGGTTCAACTCCAAGGGCTGCAGCAGGAAGAAGTGGAGCACAGCAGCCAGACCCCAACCAGATCCAAGCAACACCCACCTGGAGGATTCTGAACTTCGTAGAT
>NW_004524583.1:1036510-1048871 GCF_000260255.1 Octodon degus
TTTTGTGTTCAGCAGCAAAATATTTCCATCAGCACACTCTACAAATGGACTTCTCTTCCACCCTATGGGTCATGATTCCATCTGAGTTTACAGAGTGGATTTCAAAGAAATACCTGTCCCACGAGTGACACCTGGCCACCAGTAACTGTCATGGTCATTATGCGTGTCCACAACACACTAGAACTTTGTGCGATATCCTGTCCTCAAACGGTTAGAAATGCTGGTCATTTATTTGCCATTCCAGTATTAATCTTATGTTTTACTCTTAGTACTTCTTTGCTATCATGAAAACTTTTTCTTAGTTCAAATAAACGACAACAACAATAATATGAGCTTTGTTTTGTTTTGTTTTTAATGTATTTAGTATAGGGTCTACAGGGTCTCATTATGCAGATCAGACTTGTAGTGATGCTCCTATTTTCAGCTTCATCACGCACTGGGATTACAGGCATGTGCCACCATGCCCAGTCTCAATCACAATCTTAGCATGCCCTGTGGGTGGGGCCGGCACCACATGCTGGAGGATTGAACCCCAGCACCTAAGCAGGCACTTTAATCCCCTGAGCTACCTGGCTGGTATTATGAGGTTTTAAGGAAAGATAAAAATGTAAAGAAACAAAAATGTAGTGGGTCTGCACAATTACTATTATGTCACTGCTCTGGAGGACCTAGGAGTTTATAGCATACTAACACTATCTGACTAAGATTTCCCCATGAGTCACCTTACACCAGGGAATATTGCCCTGAGAAAACTGTTGGCCAACACCTTGCCACTTACAAAGTACAGCATGCCTTCTCACTGAAGGGCCCAGAAATCAAGAAATTGAAAGAATCAGGAAGGCATCTGCAGTGCTCGGGAATATCACATGATGGTCTCAGAGGTTGTAACTTTACATTATACTTTCAAGCAACCACCTACCTGTCAAGCTTTTATGAATAAGGTATTACTCAAGAGCTCTCCCCCCCTGACTGGGGTGAAATAGTGAAAGAAGGAAAATCTTTGAGGACACTTAACTGAGCACTTCTCCAAATTATCTATAAAGTAAAATGACTTTGAACAATAGAAACCCTTTTTTCTTTTTGCATTACCCTTTATATCAAAGAATTTATAGTTCCTCAGACAGGAGAGAATATATTAATACCTTTTTTTATTATAAATTTGGGACAAAAATCAAACCTCCACTTTCAACAGAATTACCTGGGCTCCCCTATAAAATTGGTCATTTAAATAAAACTCAGTGTCACATTTTTCTAGACTACTGACCTTTTTTCTAGCTCACACTCAATGCCTGAAGCTAAGTCATGGCCCTGAATCTGCCATCAACCCAACCACAGCCAGGGCAGAGGTGTGGGCAAGACCATCCCAGTTGTAGGAAACAAGGGATGCACAATCTGTAGAAATCAGCAACAACATTAATATCAACTACAATTTAGACCATTGTAAGTCTCACCACATGCTCACAAATGTTAATAATGTTGGTGACAATACACTACTAGGCACTCTGCCCTAGTTCTCCTACTGTCTTCCTCAACTAGCTATCTTTTCCATTCTAGTATGTATTTACTGTCCTGTGCTGTATTCAATCCAATGGCATAATCACTACCTCCAAACTCTGCTTCCAAACTAGTCTGGAGGCTTTGAGAAAGGAGACCGAGGGGGTTTGGAGGAGGGAAAGCAAAAGGATGAGTAGCAACTGCAGTTTCTGAGGAGCCTCAGGTTCCAAATGAATCTAGGCAATGGTAAGTATAGCCCTTGACTCTCAGAACACTACCATTTTCCCAGAAAACAATACTTTCTAAACAGTAGGTGTGAGCTGTACAAACAGTTGATTCATATCAATGGCCTTGGCATTTAAGTAATGGTTGATTATTAGCAGTTTGCCATTTGAGAAGTTGACTACAGAGCTGCTCTGGTTAAGTCAGGGACCATAAAAGAGGTGACCCTTGTCCCACACTTTTTTACAAAGTATTATTTTACAATATATTATATGTTCCTCCCCAACCACAAAATTTCTTCCCTGCATTTTTATAGATCTGGCAAAATGATCTCAATATAATTTAAAATTCTAAAAATAGGCTAGAAGAATATAAAAACCCTGATCTTAAATTATTTTAAAATGCCAAGTAAGAGAAGGACTAGAATAAAATATAACAAAATTTTAAGCTTATAGCTAAGAAAACACATATTATCTTTGAATTTGAAGCCTTCTGTGTAGTTACCAGGACTCCTCCCTCAGCCCAAACACCTAATGGCTGACATGCCAAGTGAGATAAAGGTATTTCCTGGATAAAAAAAAAAAAAAAAAAAAGCTTAATCTCTCTTACAGCATTAACATATATAAAAATACAAATTTATAATCAAATTAAAATTAAAATTTTCCCTATAAGTATAAAAATTCTTCCTTGAATTGAGCCACATAACCGTTCATGTCTCCAGAAAAACTACTGCAGAAAATGAAATTCCAGTCTCTAGAGATTGCTCTTTGCAAACTGAGGGCAGATGACTGAGAAGGGAAGCTAGATCTTGGGCCTTGTGTTTTAGAATCTTAGAGTCTGAACCACTACCTCTGTTCTGTGATAAGCCCCAGACACTACCAAGTAGATAAGTCAGTCACCTCTCAGGAATTTTGCACCAACTCCCATTTGTGGGATTTGATATGGAAAGCGTCAATGATCACCCCAACTACCCTCCTCAGCACGATAGAGTATGCAGGGTCTTACTTAAAACCATCCAGTGACCTCAAAAACTCATATATCCCACCAAAACTAGGCCCCAGTAAGTGAACAGATTTAGCATGTGCCTAGAAACTCATATGTTGATGTTGACTGATGTCATCAAAGTTTTCCTGTTCAAGTACTCAGAAAGGCTGAAGCAGGAGGATCATTGCAAGTTCAAGACCAGCCTGAGCTACAAAGTAAGCTCAAGACCAGCCTACACTGCATGGTAATACCCTGTCTCAAAGGACAAAAAAATAAAAAAGCAAGACTAAAAGAACATATAATAATCTATTAACAATACGAATGCATTGTATGGATAATTAAACATGTATTTTTTTATCTATGTATTTGTTACAGGGTCTCATTACATAGCTTGGACTCATAGTGCTCCTCCTGTTTTCATCCTCCCCAGAGCTGGGATTACAGGCATGAACCACCATTCCTGGACTCAGTTGCTGGCTCAGCATGCCCCTCAGGTGGGGCCAGACAGCATGCAGTACCAGAGATTGAACCCTGGTCCGTGCACTTGCCAACGCAGGTCTTTAGCCCGCTGAGCTATCTCACTGGCCCTTGAACATGTATTATTTTAAATAAAATAAATAACATATATTTTATATTCACATACAATAAAATATAATAAAACTTTCTAAAATACATTTAAATAGTGACAACTTGCAGAGACATGGTCTATAAACTTTTCTAAACCTCAAATAAATATATTACCCACTATTTTATCATTTGTATGTAAAATATACCAGAGAAACTTGATAGCTACTTTCACTGAACAAACTGTAAAAAGAAAAAATTCAAATGAGGATAGCCTAAGATATAATAAAATATATATCAGTGTTTATTTATTTTAAAAAAATTTTAAATCACTTTAATCTCCAATGAACAAAATTTAACATAAAATATGGTCTTCATACTGCTACAATTTATTAAACAAACAACAAACAAAAAAGTCTTATCTGCACAACATATTCCAAACCAGTTTTCAATTAGTTCAATTAAGCTTTCAATTACTTTCAATTAGTTCTCTTACCCTAGGCTTATACTGCCCAGGTGACCTACTTAATTTTGACCTCATCCTAATCTTGTTTATCTTTGAGAGCTAAGCATTTTCAAAAGCCACAGGTACTTCTTTAGATGGGTGAATCTAAAGTGACTGGATCCAGAGTGGTGCCAGACAACCTCCAGCTTCACCATAATTTAATCTTCATGCTTCGTGACACACTCCCTAGTGCATTGACAATTGACAGTTGCCAGGACAATAATGGGAAAGAACCACAAAAGAGGAGAGGTGCAACCTGAATTCCCAGCAAAAACTCTGCTCATTCTCAGAAAAGATGTGATTGTCTTCATCTTTATTAGTCAGTCTGCCACTGTCCATTTCTTTTACCTTATGTCTGCATGATCCCAAACAGATGCTAAGTTGATTTGGGGAGTCTATCTCCTGATTCTCCTATTCTTGGCCAACAATAACAGAATTTTCTTCACTGCTCAGTCATCACAGAGTCTTAACAGTTCCAAGATTCCAAGAGAAAAGTCTACATTTGTAATCTCATGGAAGTTATTGGAATTCTCATAAATTAATTCCAATCTACCACATCCTGTGCAACTCATGGTGAGAATAAACATACTAAGGCATATTTGTAGTTTTCAGGAGCCAAGGGGCCCTAAATTCAGTCAGAACAGCTAACTGAAACAAAGGCCTCAACCCAGGGCCAGCCCAGGTTTTATTAATTCATGAAGAGGGGAGTGGCTCAGGGATGAGTGAGAAGGAGAATGGAGGGAAGTACGTCACTGCTGTGAGCTGGGCGAGGTAGGAGGCCTGAAATCACCTCCTCTGCAATATGCAGAGAGAAAGAGATGCAGATACATATCACAGGTTTGAGCAGTATCTAGTATTCTGCGGTCAGGGCTTCAGTTCTGATGTGCAACTTTCATGCCCTGAGATGTCACAGCCTCTTTTCTTGAGGCTCACTCTCAGTGGACCACATGGAGTCTCTCAGCCTAGCTCACACACACTACTTGGGAGCTCCAGGTGGGGTATCATTGACCTGTCACACTGCTTTAAAATCTACACACCAGCACCACAGCTAGACCCACTTACACTGCTTAAGGCCAATTGTGGGGATAAGGAAACATCCTAGTCAGCTCTGTAACTATCAACACAGGGCCAAATGCTCTTCTTTCAGGGAGAGCTGGCCAGGTGATCCTTCCACAAGTCACACTATTTATGTTACAAACAATGAAATAGCAAGGGGTAGGTTCCATTTCAAAGCAAGTCACAAGCATTAAACAAGTTCTTAACATGTGTTGCCTTAGTCACATGAAAATCCTCTTACCTCCAGTGAGACATAAGCCTATGATGATTACTACAATGAAACCCAGGAAAATGGAAGTGATGACCATCCACAGTTTACACCTTGCACCCACAGTCTTATTACAGGAGCTCCAGGGATTTGCCTCCTTCACCTAGAAAGCAAAGGAAAAGTCATGTGGTCTTCATAAATGTTCTTGAACCCCTTCAAGGGTGTCAGTGATACAGAAATGAAGGCAGCAGAGTCCTGACCTCAAGGGGATACTTACTTCTACATCAAGTGTACAGAAGGAGCTATTGGGAAGAATGGAATCTCACAAAAAAGTTAACATCAAAGTGCTTTGTGGGCTCTGAGGTAGAAAGGACAGGCAGGATTCTGAAAGACAAACTTTTCTTTATAGTTTACAGAAGAATATGTGTGTTTTTTTTGTTATTTATTTTTTTCCATAATTTTATTGAGAGACAAATAGCAATGAGACAGTTTTAAACCAAATTGGTAGGACAGATTCAATAATTAACACATTGCTTACATTCTTTCTAGTGGTTAATTGCTGTACAAGATGTGGACATGATATCCTATTTACAAACACCATTAGAACAAATCCCTCTATTCATTAAGAGAATGTAACTATATATCTATCCTAACCATTTTGAATACACAGATACAAAATGGACATTCATCTGTATCCCCTTTTTTTGCTACGTTCCATTATTTGAATATTATAGGTGTGTTAACTCAGTATAATATTCTAAAAGAGTTCAGTGGTCCATAATAGTATTGGTTCTTCCACTTCACTGGCAATGTCAGAAATTGTTGACCTGAGTCCCCTACAGCCCAACATAACAGCATGGCTTTATTTCTTATATTTCATTTTTATACTTTTCTGCTGGATGGTTAAGACCAAAGTAAAACAGGACCTATGCAACAAGAGTTGTAGCTTTTGGGTCTGATAAGGTCAGTGAAATCTCCTCAAGATTTATCCTGAGATCCCGTACCTCAGATGTAGAACCATTGTCAGTGTCAGCCATATGGATGAGTCATGGCCATTGCTTGGCCAATGTGCTCTCTGTGAAAGCCTGAGAGAATGTTTTATCTCCATATTACTCTCCTTAGGCACATTCTACATCATCGATCACTTTCCTCTTTGGCCCCATAATCTCCTTTGGGACATTACCAAGTTACATGATGTTACAGTACAAGTTCTCATATGTCTTGAGTCTTAATTGACCTTGGAAGGCTAGGGCCAAAATGTTGGCTTTCCTTGTGGCCCTCCTTTTTCTCTAATTTTGGTCTGCAAACTTAGATTGTTAACCCTCCAGAAGAGAAGTTTATTATTATTACCATACAACCTAGGCTGTTAAGCTTAACCTCACTATCTGTCTGAATATCAAACATCTTAGGCATAACATGGAACAGGTATTTTTCATCAAGTTTTGATATGTTGAACTTTAAGTACCTACAGAATATGATGAAAAAACATTTAAAAATTAGAATATATTTTTAAAAATAGGCATAAAGAATTATATAATTCTTATGTTTACACATAAGTCCAAAAATCTAACCATATACAATCTTGAAGCAGGACAGTCCCACAACATTCCTTTTCCTGTCTCTTGCCTTCATTCACCACGCCCTTCTTTTAGAACAATCATCTACCTGAGAGACAGCACAGCAGCAACTGGCATGTCATGACAAGCAGCCTATATTCAGAAGACCAGAATGACACCCACTCCAAACATGAAACTACTATTACAGATTACCATCTTCAGTGCAGTAGCTTAGTTCACAGGTATCAGTATATATAGTTAGTCAGGGTGAGAATCTTTCCAATTAACTGCTAGATTCAAAAATCTTCTGAAGATTCTCAGGATCATTGCCTTGCTCATCTTTTACATATAACTGTATGGCTTGACATTGTCATATTTCCTAGCTCTTCTCCTTTCCCTCTCTTGATTAGTCCTTGAGATCCTGATTTCCTTTTACTTGTATTATACCTTTCTATTTGTATTTCTTCTTTTGAGTTCTTATATTAGGGAAACTATATGACATTTAAACATATGTGTCTGGTCTATTTCACTTATGAGTATATGTGCAAGTGGCATCCATTTCAATATAAAGGCTTCGAATTTATCATTCTTTATAGCTGAATAATACTCCATTGTGTAAAAATACCACATCTTTTTCAACCATTCCTCAGGTGATGGGCATCTTGGTTGTTTCCAAGATTTGGCTATCACAAATTGTGCTGCTGTAAACATAAGCACACATATATCTATGATATGATGTTTTCAGATCCCCTGGGAAAATTCCCAGTAGAGGAATAGCTGGTTTAAAAGGGATTTCCAGTCCAACTTTTCTAAGGAGTCTCCACACTGATTTCCATACCGGTTGCACCAGTCTACATTCCCACCAGCAGTGGAGAAGGGTTCCTTTTTCCCCACAGCCTGTCCAACATTTGTTGTTGGGTGATTTCTTTATGATAGCCATTCTTTCTGGGGTGGCACATGTGTTATTTTTAATTGACACATAATTGTACATCGTTATGAGGTTCAGTTGTTATTTCATTACCAGTATACAATGTGTATATCAAACATTTACCATTCTTTATGTTAGAAACATTCAAAGTTTTCTCCATTATCTCGAAATATACTATTAATTGTCATCAACCACAGATGCCCTATGGTGCCTGAGAACACAGAAGCAATTTCCCCTCTCCAACTGCATTCCTATGTGTCTTATCCAACCCCTCTCCCTTCCTGCCTCCACTACACCTTTTCCAGACTCTGAAAATCACTAGGCTACTTCTATGACATCAATTCTTTAGCTTCTACATATAAGTGAGAATAAGCAGTGTTTATCTTTCTGTACAAAAGATGGGCTTTCAAAGGTATTCAAAACCCAGTAAAGAGCATGCATGGGGTCTCTTCAAAACAGAACCAGCAAACAGTGGAGTCTGAGGATAAGAAGGGTGTCTGAGGCAAATAATGAAAGCTGTGAGTAGAGAGAGTGCAGGCATGGGTCATCCTCCAGAGGTCGGACTACTGCTGGAGAAGTCAGACTCACTTTGGTGTATACTGGTGACATGCTGAAGGTTTGGGAACACAGGAGCTAAGCTGAACATTGAGAGAAAAATGTGTACTTTGATGTTTATTTATTTACTTATTTGATACAGTGTCTCACTATGCAGGTTGGACTCATAGTGATCCTCCTGTCTGAGCCTCCCCAGTGCTGGAATTACAGGTGTGCATCACCATGCCTGGCTTTGGTGGCCAGCTGGGTGTGCCCAGTGTTCTGGGGGCGGCACAGCATGTCATACTGGGGATCAAATCCTGAGTCCTTGCACTTTCCAGGCAGGTGCTTAGACCACAGAACTATCTCCCCAGTACCCCCACCAAAAAAAAAAAAAAAAAAAAAAAAAACTGTACTTTGAACTGGACATACCAAGAAAATGTTAAAAGACTACTGTTGTGCTCTTAATTCTAAGTAAGAAGAGATCTGGAAAAGAAAGTGGAAGGGATGGATGCACAGATCCAAGGTGCACAGATGAGCCGCAAATGAGCTTCAGTGTGCATCATGAGGCAGAGCGTTCGCAGGGCCAAAGAAAATGACTACCGCTGCTTCGGTTTACCAAGCACCAGTGTGGTTTCATTTAACCCCAGCAACTCTCCAAGGTATATATTAGCCCATTTCCAAGTCACCCTTTAGAGGCTAGTCAGGACTAATCCCTGAGGTGTCACCTCAAAGCCCCCACACTCTCCCTCTCTCGCACAACTTCTCTGCATCACTGTGTGGAGTTCCACATCATGGATGCGCCTGGCTGCCTGAAGAGTCCCCACCCACAGTGCCTTTGCCTGCCCCTACATGGCTCTGACTCTTCACCTTCTTACAGCCTGTGAGGGGATTCCTACAGGAGAAATGAGGAAATATCATGGAGAAAAAAGTATGTTTCTGAATCTCAAACACCTGGATTCCATTCCAAGGTATACCCTTAAAGGCTGAGGTACTTTGAGTAGCCTACTGAAACCCACAGGACCCAACATCCTCAATTTTAAAATACAGATGCTCCACAACATATGATGAGTTACATCCCAGGAAACCCATTCTAAATTGAAAATACCCCAGACAGCCTTTAAGAGATGACGAGTGCCGAACAGTCATGTGTAGTTCTTAAACTACGTGCCCTACTTGAACACTTACTGTATTTTTATTTATTGTTGACTGAAAAAAAAGTATGTTCTTTATTGGTTTCCTTCAAATTTTTGTTCAGGAGTAGTTGTCTTTATAGCAAGTGTTAAGCTGCTCAGTTTCCTAGTGAAGAATGGGAACACCTTCAAAAGTAGGACCATTTATTTTTTGAACAAAATGTTACTGTATATCCTCTATAAAAATCCTGCACCCATTTCAAGGATGAGTTACTTAAGATGTCAGCTTTATAACCTCTATGAGTCTATCCTCTGCATAAATTCTGTAATAGTTGACATTAGGCTTAATGGAGATGTTCTTGTGTATTAAGTTCAGATATTGCTAAGTAAAGCAATAACCATCAAAAAATAAAAACAAAAGCTAAAAACCAGAAACTTGGTCAATGCTAGTAACAATTTCTGGGTGCTTGTCACTCCAGTTGTGACTGACTCTAGTGAATGACTGCCACTAAGATCTTCCAAGGACTAAATCATCCTAAATTCTTGTCCTATTCCCCAAAAGGACAGATTCTTTATCAGAATTATGGAATAAAGTGTGATCTATATTGTAATAAATAATTTTAGAAGAAAGCCACAGTTAATGTAATGTTCATTAACACTATAGATTACATTGAAGGGAAAAAACAAACTGAGGTCTTGAATATTTTTGAGACTACCATGTAGTAGTACAATTTGAGAACTCTATAAAATCACAATAAGCACTGATCTAATTATTCTAAAAAAAAAAATTGTGGGGGTTAGAGATATAGCTCCGTGGCACAAGTGCCTGGATTCCCAGTACTACAAAAAAAGAAAGGGGAGGGGGGGGGGAGGAAAGAAAGAAAGAAAAAAAGACAGACTAATTATGGTAGATAAACGTTACAATAATGGTGACTCAAATTGAATTCTTATTTCAAATTAATGTTAAGTCTCAAAGCACAAACCTTGAGTACTTACTCAGGCTGAACTGAAAGTCGTGGCACCTCCTCTGAGTGGAGCATGTGTGTGCTGTTGCTTTCTGAACAAACTGATTGCCTTATTAGCAAAAGTTAAATGATTACAGCTTTACTCAGAAATTTTGAGTTGGCTCTTTCCAGCCGGCGCCGAGCAATGGGCATCTCTCAGGACAATTGGCACAAGCGCCGCAAGACCGGGGGCAAAAGAAAGCCCTATCACAAGAAGTGGAAGTATGAGTTGGGGCGCCCTGCTGCCAACACTAAGATTGGTGCCCGCCGCATACACACAGCCCGAGTTCGAGGAGGCAACAAGAAGTACCGAGCCCTGCGGCTAGATGTGGGAAACTTCTCCTGGGGCTCTGAGTGTTGTACTCGAAAAACAAGGATCATTGATGTTGTTTACAATGCATCCAGGGGCCGGGGAGATGGCTTAGTGGAATAAGCACTTCCTTTGCAAGCGCAAAGGCCTGAGTTCAATCCCTGGTTCTGCAAAAAAAAAAAATAATAATAATAATACAATGCATCCAATAACGGGCTGGTCCACACCAAGACTTTGGTGAAGAACTGCATTGTGCTCACTGACAGCATGCCGTACCGACAGTGGTACGAATCCCACTATGCACTGCCCCTGGGCCGAAAAAAAGGGGCCAAGCTGACTCCTGAGAAGGAGGTGATTTTAAACAAAAAACGATCAAAGAAAATTCAAAAGAAGTATGATGAAAGGAAAAAGAACGTCAAGATCAGCAGTCTTCTGGAGGAGCAGTTCCAGCAGGGCAAGCTTCTTGCCTGTACTGCATCAAGACCAGGCCAGTGTGGCCAAGCAGATGGCTATGTGCTAGAGGGCAAAGAGCTGGAGTTCTATCTGAGGAAAATCAAGGCCCGGAAAGGCAAATAAACCTTCCCTCCTGGTTTAACTCATGTAAAAAAAAAAAAAAATTTTGAGTTGGAATTCATGTGTCACAAATGGTATCCACTTCTACTTTTTACTGTAGGGTGGATAACTCATAAAGTTTTATTTCATTAGAATTCACCTCTTTTTAAATATTATCTTTTGAAACTGGGTGTGGTGGCATGCACCTGTAATCCCAGCACTTGGGAGGCTGAAAACAGGAGAATCACTACAAGCCCGACCTGTATATGAGACCCAGTAGACCCTGTACTAAATACATATAAATAAATATTATCTTTTGAGTAACACATATTTGTCTTTAAAGAATAAAAATAAATTGAAAATGTGGTTGTTACATCTAACTTAGCAATCATCACAACTTAGCAACACAGCGCACTGCACGTTATCAGCTGACACTCACAGACACAGGGCTGAGTGCAAGCTGTGCTTGGTGGCCACTGCCCAGCCGCACAAGACAGTGACACTGGCCCCAGAAAAGATCGAGTCTAAATTTAAGTAGGACTTGTAGTGAAGGTGTATTTATAAAGTCAAAAAACATCCTTCCAAATCATGCAAAGCCAACGACAATCTATGGATAAATAATTTAGCCCACAGGTCCCTCGTAAAACCCAGAGATTATGTACAAAAAACATCTGCTGAACAAACATTAGGTGCTCAGACTAGGGGCAGAATCACTACTCAGTTCACTAGGCATGTTCTCCTGTCCCACAGAGTGGCAGCAGACACGCCTGAATTGGCACCTTGCTCACTTTCTCTCTTGTCCTTATTTTGGTTGCGGCAATCAGAAAAGAAATTTGTCGGTCCACACAAGGATGACATTTCCCACTTCTTCAGGGGACCCCAGCCTGGCTACACACCCGACTCAACTGAGGGATCTGAATGGACACATTCCTGGCCCTACCTCCACACAGTGACCAGACCCTGGCTCGTCACTTCTAACTTCCCAAGGTGAATCAATCACTTGACAAGGTTCAAAATGTCTGGTCTGATGCCTTGCCATCCTTTGAGAACTAGGTCAAGCCCTCCTTGCTACCCGTCCCTTATGTAACCTCCTGGAGCTGCTGCTGCTGCTGCTGCTGACTGTCTTGTCTGGTTTCATGTTTAAACACAAACAGAGGTGAGCCTTATCTTTCCAGGTGAACTGAAACCACGGAGAGGAGGGAGGGGAACTTCTAAAACTTCCCTGTGCTGACATTCCTCAGTCGAGCCTCCTACAGATAACACACATTTCAGAAATACCTTGCTTAGCTGCAGAGAGAGGGGGAGGAGGGG
>NW_004524583.1:1049132-1053723 GCF_000260255.1 Octodon degus
GCCACTCTGCCAAAGCCTCCTGAGTAGTAGGATCACAAGTATGCACCACCACACTCCACAGCACGAATATGCTTTAAGAAATTCCAGAGGAAGAGCCAAGTGGTAGGACCCTTAAGGGTTGGATCCTTGAGTCTGGCATATCACAGGTGTGCAGGGAGAGGTGAAAGTGCTGGTACCTTGACAGAGGAAAGTTCTCCTGAGTTAAGTGTGCTTCTAGGGTGCAAGGGTGCAGCCTCCGTGCACCCCACTCAGAACTGCACTAAAGCCACAGAAACCAAGGGTTCAGGAGGTGCAATGTAAAAAAGACAGGTCTTAGTAGAAGGAGTCTTTATCCTCCTAGGTGCTGAAACACAGCTCCCACTCACAGACCTCCTGAGACCAAAATGAGACCCTGCTGTTTGTAGTCCTTGCATAAGCGACAGCCAGGTCACAAAGAAAATTATCTCAAATGAAGCACGAATGAGAGGCCACAGGCAGCTTCTTCACAAGCTGCTTTCCAGAGACTCTTTCAAGCTGCACCTGTATCCTCTGTTCCTGTTATAGGGCTCCAGATTTGAGGTGCTTTCCTCTGAACACTCCCCCATATACACATCGCTCTTCAGGTTAAAGTGCCATGTGTGCTCCCCTAGAGGCATAGAATGCTAATGGTTTGCAAAGACCATTAAATACTTTCCAACTTCCAGGAGCAACTCAGCCCAGCATTATACAATGTTTGCCTAAAGGAAATCCCTCCTCCTTTTCAGCCCAAAGCTGCCCTCCTACAGGCCTGTGTCCTTCTCCGTCTCATCCTCTGTCCTAGCAAAACCACTGACCACTTTGCTGGTATAACTAATCTTCACAGACTTCAACTCATTATAAATACTCTGTATCCCAGCTCTCCAGAGGCTGAGTCAGAAGGATGTCCATGAGTTTCAGGCCAGCATAGGCTACACAGTGAGTTCAGGGCCAGCAAGACTCTGTCTCCAAAATTGAAACAAATCAATGATGTCAGACACTTTGAACCAATCAATAAAACGCAGTGCTTCTTGGCTGTGCGCACATTGATATCAACCAAGGAATCAGAATTTATTACAAGTGTTCCTGGGAGATTCCTAAGTTCCCAAGGGAGAAGAATCTTGACGTAATAGGTGTGCGATACTTGTGCTCTCAGAGTCTCCCTCTAAACTGGGCCATGAAGATCTAGATGTCTCTTTCACCGGCTTCTGCACTCTACTACCCAATTCTCAATCAGGGGAGGCTACGGACAGATTCTTCACCAGGTGATTTCAACAGCTACTTCCAAGCTGCATCTGAGCACTCCGATTGCATTAAAGGGTTCCAGATTTGGAGTGTCTCCCTCTGAACAGGCACAACTCTCTTTAGATTAAGGTCTAAATACAATAGCAGCACTGGCCATCTCTTGAATCCAAAAAAAAAACTTTTCTCTTCTGCTCAATCAGGAGCAGATACTATATGGACCAGAGGAACTTTTCCTACTACATAAGTCTCTAATTTTTCATCTTAATTGTGTCTTTTTTTTTTTTAACACAAAATGCAATTTCTTAAGAACTTAATGGACAGACGGGATACGCTCAGGTGTTTGAGACAAGCCCAGAAGAGCCAGCTGATCTGTGTCTTCAGCTAGTGAACACTGTGTAGCAGTGGGGTGAACTTTCAGCCAGCCCATTCAAACGAGCCTTGCTCACAACTGCCAGTCTACTTTTTCATTTCTATGACGATACTACCATCACTTGAAATGTCCCAAGAACTTCTGAGTCAGAACTTCCCTGTCATAAGCCATAAAAAGAAAACAGTTGCATTCTGTTGCCTACCATTTCCTTTTCACTTTTGACCCAGTGATACTACGTGTTTACAGTAATAGCAGACAGAGTAGAGCTCAGTGACTAACATCCCTCTCTTCCTAAACCCAAAGCCCAGATTGAGAAAAGGGGTAAAACATTCTCTCTGCCCTCTTTGTACTCTCCCACAGCCTGGCTCTCTCAGCTAGGCAGATCTCAGTGATATGGCCTGGCTGCCTCCAGCAACTACAGAAGGGCTCTCTCCCCAGACCCATTCACCTGTGACTTCCTCGTCAGCCAGAAGAGCCACTTGACCCCTCAGAGTTCACTTAAGTTTCCTGATTATAAGGAGCCTAATTTACTGAAATTATCAATGTATAATTTTTAGTTTAGGCAGCTGTATATGAAGAAATATAAATTGTATATATTTAAGTGATAGATGATGATGCAGATAGATAGATAGATAGATAGATAGAGAATCAATGGAAACAACATAGATTTGAGACCTCTAAAATTTGATTTCAAACTTCAGGGACACTGTTCAGTAACCTGAGCATTTTAAGAATTTCTCTGAGACTCAATTTTTTCGCTCAATTCTTTTTCTCTATCCAGTCAGAATATTTGCAGCATCCTCCTGTGTGTTGTGATGAATGAATCTATTTATGTATCAGGAGAATTTGTGCATGACACATAGTAGAAAAATCAAAGCACATGGACCAAGCCAGGTCTATAATCCCATTCTGTAGTTCCAGCACATGGGAGGCTGAGGCAGGAGGATCACTGAGAGTTCAAGGCCAACCTGGAGTACACAGTGAGCTCAAGACCAGCCTGAACTACAGAGTGAGACCCTGTTTTCAAAAAATATTAAGTACATGGATCTAAGTTATATCTCAAAACTGGGACTGTTAATACATGGTTTTAAGGATTTACATACAAAAATTCTTAAGAGTCTGAAACACCACAGGCTTGTGCTGACCAACACTTAATGACCTCACATGAATTGATCTTTCAATCTAAAATATACTACAATTTATTCCATAGAATCGGGGAATGGCTAACACATTAGGTGAGGGATTCTACGCAGCCACCACCTTCATTCTTAAGTTTTCCCTGTTCAAATACTTCTTCATCTTCGTTCCATTCTGTCAGTCACCATAGCTTTCCTATTCAGCTCAAGGACAAGGAAGTCTCGGCTGTCTATATCTGACTAATAAGGAACCAGAACATGAATATGAATCTCTTCAAGGTGAAGGATAAACAATTAAACACTGGCAGCCAGCATGGATTTGGCCTGAGCTCTTCCTCAGCTGTACCTCCTTCCAGAGCTGCTCCTGGCCTCACAGATGCCCAGCAGGTTTGTCCCATTATTTGACAGCCTTGAGCCAGGAGCACATTTTTTATTGGTAAAGTGGTCACCAGAACAAACTCAAACCATAGAGTGTTTGAGGTGTGCAAGGTCAAGCTGATGTGAGGCAGGCATTTCTAACACCCACGACTAGTCACAGTGAGTTTAAGACTATGGCTGCAAGCTTTGGTGGTCAGGCATCTTTCCCTAACTTCCTTCTCCTGGAGCTTGCTTTCACTCAGTTATAAGCTGCCAATACACTCTCTAGAGTACCCATTAAAAAACAGACTTTACTGCCCAGTATTTCTAAGAATCAGTGTGGAACAAAACCACAAAATGCTTTCCCTTAAAATCAATTGGGCAGCCAAATGGGTAGTAGTGAAGCAGTGAAGATCAGGCTAAAATTATGGAGATGAGGAGATCCTGCTTTCCAGAATACCTGGAGCTGATCTTTCCGGTTAAGGAGAAGAGGTTAACTCAGACATCAAACGCTCTGATGTTTTACAAGTACTAGACAGGAGTGAATAATATTCCACCACTGCTAGGCTTGCATCAGAAAAGAGTTCAGCCTAAACACACCACCAAAGGCTTTCTTAGAGATGAAAAGGAAGAAAAAACAAATGAAGCTAGCCTGGTTGTTAGGAGAAAAACACTGAAAGGATTTCTCTTCAAAGGAGGCAGCAAGTTCCCCTTCCTCAGCCCACCCCATTTGCCCACTCTGGCCAGCCTCAGTCATTCTGACTCTCGCTGTCCTGTCCTTTGGTTGCTCCTGTATCTCGCTCCCTGTGGAATAAGAAAACCAAGGCAGGAGAAAAGAGAAGGTGTTCGGGAGAGGAGGACACTTAGAAAGAGGGAGGAGAAGGTGGATGTGGGCTTGTGGGTGAGTAGAAGAAATGGAAGGACCAAGAGAAAGGGAGTTGGGAGAGACGGAAAGGGTGAAGAAGAGAGAAAGAGAGGGAGAGATCTAATCAGTCTTTTCTCTGTTTGAGAAAGAAAATTCAGTGAAGTTCCCTATAACTTCACAAGCCACCTGTCTCTCGTACTTTTTTGAAGGAGTGGTCGCATTTCAGAGTCTCAGAGCGCCCGGAGTCAGGGCGCCCGGGCTCCTGAGGTCGCTCCCTCGGCTTGGATCTCAGCGCGTCGCTGTCCTAGTAACCCGCGAGCGGCCGGGCGCCCGAGAGCGCGCAGGGGACCCGGACCTCGGGAGGGGAACCTCACCTGGGCTGGGCTGGGTTCCTCGGCCCGGGACGGCAGCACCCGCAGCTCCCCATTGAGTGGCGTCTGCTCCTCCTGCAGCTGCCGGAGCTCCGACAGCTGCAGCTCGTCCCGCGGCGACGACGGAGGCCGGGCCTCGTCCATGGGCCGGCGGGAGGCTGCGGCCGAGCGGAGCACGGCGGGCCCAAGGGTGCAGAGTCCGGGCGCTCGGCTCCCCGCACCCACCGGGCGGAGCCGGGGGCGAGCGAGCGGG